>NC_072494.1:3232500-3442500 GCF_027574615.1 Eptesicus fuscus | reverse complement strand
ATGTCAATCGTTGTACTGTTGATATTTGGCTCGGTTGACTAATGAGTTTGCCGACCGCTGTTCTGGACAAAGCCATGGTGGCGGGGCCAAGGTAGAGGCGGTTAGAGGCAGTTGTGGGTGATCAGGCTGGTGGGGGGCGGGGCCATTGGGGGTAAGCAGACCAGCAGGGGGGACACCCTATATACCAATGTCCAATCAGACTGTCCAGGGGCTAGGGATGTACACTGCTATAGGTAACCTCAATTTCCTTATATATAAATAACTTCAGGATAAAGCGAAACCTGAGACTGTTTGGGGAAGCATAGGATAGGATACTTCCTGGCAGTATCTGGAACACAGCAAGACGTGGACTATCAGTACAGACGCTAACACCAATTATAGCCCGATAGCCAGTCTATTGTTGGTATTAGTACTGTTGTCTGTGTGCGATTGTCTCTTTTTAGGCTACCGGTTATGTAAGCCCTCTCCATGTGTGCTTTTTACCAGAGGGGAAGGGCGTGGGCGCAGCTCACAATCAGCAAGTCCGCCCACTGCTGGGCATCCCTCCAGCGAGCAGATGGCCCTGCAGTGCACCGGGGCGCCGGGAACTCGCCTGCAAGTACCACCAGGTCAGAGTGCCTCACCTGGGATCTAACCAGGAAACCGAGCCATGTGCAACTATCTGCTTACGTATTGGGTACGTTTATTTTCAAAGCTGAATGAAAAGGCTACACACAAGTCACTAATTGCAAATCGACTCTATTGCGTCCTAGCTTTTGGGGGACTTCTATCTCAATCTTTGTTCTGTCCTCTCCCTATTAATTTTTCAAGGAGCTTAAAATGCCCCCACTGGAATTTCAACATGTCCGTTAAGCGACAACAATGCTTTTGTGAACACGAAGCAAATCCTTGAAGCTTGCCTCTCATTCCTCCAGGACTTGCCTTCCTACCTGGATTTTTTAAATGCTCTTTCTGTCATTTTTACATATTGCGGTCCCTCCCTTTCCAGCTCTCCGTGCCTGTGTCGTGTGCTGCCTCTTGTGTTCTACATGTTTTTACCTGGGGACCATGCCCTCTATGCAATGAGCTACATTCCGCTCTCTTCCTCGAGCTTTTGATAACTTCCATCTCTATGTAATAGCAAGCTCTTATCTCAAATGTTGGTGTTTCTTATTGTTTTTGCAAACGGTAATAAGTGGTTTGCATTTTCTGTGCCAATGGTCACAAAAGACAAAAAAAGAGCCATTTTTATCCTCAAAAAACCGTGATAGTTTTTTTGGGGAAAAAAAGGACCTCAAGTCAGAAAGCCACCAGGAAAAGCAAATTATCTCAGCTACCTTGTGAACTCCTCCATCTACAGCAAAAAAGACCTATTTCAAAAACATAAAGGCTTTAAACATGCTTTTACTATTAATTCTTTAATACCCAGAGAATAACCCTTGTGGCCCCATACAGTCGAAAGCATCGGGACACAGAGAATAAGCTCACATTCATTTTAAAGACTGAAACCATGTGTGCCGTCACTCCTTTCTGGCCGTGGGACTGGGGGGTGTGCTGTGTCACTTTAAATACTCACCTGATTGTCACCTGACAATAGCCACACCACTGTCCCAAACAGCAACCGTTTGCCTGGGAGAAACCAAGAGATGGTCCATTGCCTTGGGGTAGTAACCGAAGCAAGCAGCTCCTGCCCCAGCCTAAAGGGGGAAGAGGGGCTAGCAGTTACCCCGAAGGGAGAGACACACCTGTGGGAGAGGTTCACCCCAAATAAACGGAGACTTGGGGTTAAGGCAGAGAGTTAGAGGAACAAATATGTTGACTTGGCTTTCCTCCTGCTCCTGATGTCCTTCCAGTACCTTCCATTGCCCAGATAAGGCCCCTCCCCCAAACACTCTGCAGGAGGAGGGGGTGGAGCAAGGCCCTGGAGGTGCACATTATGAACAGGTACCTCCCTGGTCGGGTGGCGCAGCTGGTTGGAGCATTCGTCCCATATACCAAAGCGTTGCAGGTTCGATTCCTGGTCAGGGCACGTACCTAGGTTGCAGGTTTGATCCCCGGTGGAGGCGTGTACAGGAAGCAACCGGTCGATGTTTCTCTCTCACGTCAGTGTTTCTGTTTCTCCCTCTCTTTCTCTCTCCCTTCCACTCTCTTTAAAATTCAATAAAGCATATCTTGGGGTGAGGATTAAAAACAAAACAAAATAAAAATACAGGTGCCACTACAGTAAAAGAGGATTTGGGGTGTACTGGAGCGAAGGAGTACTCTCAAGACAGATGTTGTGCTATTTGAGCTAATAAGAAAGTACATTGAAACTATCACCACGCCCTGAGCTCCTCCCCAGAATGAGATGGTTATGGGTTTTGGTGTGGTACCCAGTGACTCTCAACTCCGCAGCACAGACACAGGACATCTGGGCCGGTGCGTGTCTGCCAGATGGCGCGGATGCTCGGAGATCTGGGCGGCTAATTTTACACAATAACTGCTTCTAATAGGAGTTTTACACTGAAACCTCTGACACGCTTGTACCAGGAGTTTTACTGCCAACTCGGGCTGCAATAAATGTGCCTGATTTAATAGCTAATTCTCCAGAAATATCACTTTTTTTTTTTTTGCTTCCCTTCAAAATCTTCGCCCTGTGCAGCCACTCACATTTTAATCTTACAGCCTTCATCCTTCTTGACCATTTTCCTGCCCCGAGAGGTAGTTCCTGTCACCTGGGCATGTATATACCACTGCGCCTCACCTGCGTGGTCCTGGCCCATCAGTCAGCAGGTACGCTCTGCTGCTTCTGGTGTTTATGGTCATTCGTGGTGCAAATCCCAGCTACTGTGAGCTGCCTCCCCAAGTAAGCTCTCTGCGTACCAAGTTTTGTTAGTGCTTTGGATACACAATTATGTAGGTTTGGGGTGTCGTCCCAAGCCCATTGTCCCCATAAGCACTGTTATTTTTAACTAGAGGCCCGCTGCACGTACTCATCCAGGGCGTGCCCAGCCCGTCTCGCCCAGTCCCAATCGGCCTGACCCCAGCAGCAAGCTAACCTACCAGTGGGAGTATCTGCCCCCCGGTGGTCAGTGCGCATCATAGTGACTGGTCGAACAGTCTAAGGAACAGTCGGACGCTTAGCATATTAGGCTTTTATTATATAGGATACACAGTTTTGCAGAACACGGGGTTCTTCTAGAATCCAGGTATCATGTTATAATACTTTTAGTAACCCCTGTAGAGAGATTACCAGTACATACACTGGTGTTACTGGAATTATGACTAAGTCTTTCTTGCTTTGATTTCCTTTGCTTGAAGCAACTTTTGATAATTATTGGTCAGTCCCGTGCAAACATCCAATCCCCTTGTCCTAGTTCTCATGGGGAATTGTGCATTTTCATTTTTGTTACATGTGTCAGTCTCTTGTGAATTTGGTTAACTCATATCAGCAAACAGTTCGATCCATTCTAAGTACTAACAAGACTGAGTTTCTACGCTTAAAAAAAACACTGATGACCGGATTCTGAACTGCAAGCAACTAAGTGAGATTAAGACCACCCTAGAAGGTCGTGACTCAGCAGCCATCTAGCCTCGTCCGAGACCGGCCCGCCTTTCTACCTCGCGAGGCAACCTTTGTAAATGTCTGATTTCTGTATTGCAACACAATGGAGGCTGATCTTTGATTCAAACTCCCAACTCTGGACCAATCAGTTAACCTCTCTAAGTCTAATGTTCCGCATGAAGAAATGATGGTATTTAGGTACCACTGACAGGGCTGCTGTGAATGTGTCATAAGCCCAGCACCGTGCTGGGAGTGCCCAGTGCTTGGTAAAGTACACCCGTTAGGATAGTTCTTGATGCCAATGCATCCCATTTGTGCCAGTCTCTTCCCACCAAAATGCCTCCAAAGTCAACAGAGCTTTAACAAGCAAAAGGAGGGGGAATGAGGGGAAGGAAGGAAGGAAGAAGGCATTGGGAATTTAGAAGGATGTGGTTTTGAAGTCTAAGACCTATTCAGCTTTATATTTCTAACTCCTAGCATATTGGACAGTAAATGAAATTTATTTCTGTAGTATTGCTGAAAAGAAAAGTGGTATCAATAATAGACATTGTAGCCTCAGGTAATTCTTAGGGGTCCAGAGCACCTCCTGGGGCTATCGTATTGGTGGAAAACTTTATAACTACCTTATCCAAATTTTCATTCTTAAGTGAATTAAAAGATAATGCATGCTCTATTCAAGATTTTTTAAAATCACTTTGCTTCAACAACCTACTCTCATGCCTATAGATTTTAGCCAGGAATCTTCCTATGTCTTCTCCCAATCCAATCTTCAGTGCCTACCCAAAGAGAGCAAATGGGACCACATTCTAAACTTGGGATGATCAAGAGCTTACATCCTAAAGAAAACTTGAGATTCATCTCATCTTTATGCCCTTCTGACCCCAAGACCTATAATGTAGCATTCTCAAAGGACTCTGAATTGGTAGGATCCTCTTGATATTAACACCTGTAAGTTGTCTGAGTTGGGAAAACCATTAGACCTGTCTGAGCCCATTTTCTCAGTAAAATGGATCCAGTAACATCAGGCATGCCTACTACTTAACAGTGTGGTGAAGGTCCACTGTGAAAAATGTAATCCATTACGATGGGCTACATAAACGGAAGAGTGTATCACCGTACTAAAACGGTAACGATTTTTTGATGTGAAATTCAATAAAAAAAATTCCAAGCTAATAAAAGCAGTACATAAAATTAACATGTAGTTCAAATTGTCAGTATTAAGTAGAGCATAAAGTCTGTTTTTCTCATCAAACTTTTAAAAGTGTCCATGTTCCAGGGAAATCAGGTTGGCTACTCCAGGCTCAAAAATCCAAGGTACAACAGGTCATCTAAACCCTTCAGCCGCCAATGCCACCTCCTGAATGGAGCAATCTAAACCATCGGCCACCAACACTACCTCCTGAATGTGCCCATCTAAACCATCGGTCACCGATGCCGTCTCCTGAATGTGACAACACTCAGAAGGCCATTCATTTAGCCCCATCAATCACCGCTTAATGCCATAGTCACTGTATCCCTTCCTGCTGGGCGCTCACATTTGATCTGGTTGTTGGTTAAATGCAAGCATTGTATTTCCATCTTTCCTCTCCCCTGGGACATTTCCTGCATTAAACACAGTTAAGAAGAAAGTGTTGTCTAAAGTTTCTCCAATTTCCATTCTTACTTCCTTACCATTCCTTGATATATGATGCTTGGAACTGGTGATTTGTCCATGTTAATAGTCTCTAGCCTTTTAAGAACCCACAATGTGATCCTTTCACTTCCCAATTACTCAGTTTCTTCCCAGAGAGACCTCATTTATGTAACATCGAGCCTTTATGATTTTCTTAAATGTCAAAGGGAAAAGAGAGAGTCCATGAAACTTAAGTATTAACTACTCTTTCATTTCTGTAGCCATTCTTTGGTGCCATAGCAAGTCATATGTATTATCTCAGCCATACTTGGCAATAAAATTAGGAACGATTCGATTTTTAAGTTATGCTCTTAACAGAAAATCAGGTTGGATTTTTACATCTTATAAAATATATTGATTTCAGAGAGGAAGGGAGAGGAGAGAGAGAGATAGAAACATCAATGATCAGAATCATTGATTGGCTGCCTCCTTCACTCTCCCTACTGGGGATCAAGTCCGAAACCCGGGCATGTACCCTGACAAGGAATTGAACTGTGACATCCTGGTTCATAGGTCAATGCTCAACCACTGAGCCACACCAGCTGGGCGGATTTTTACATTTGTGACCTATGAATTCCTCTGTGTGGTTTACTGCAAAGATGGTGATCTCCATTTACATTCAGTTGGCTGGGTAGCTTTCATGCTGTCCCTTCGGTGTTTCTTAATCTACTTGCCTCTGGTCAGCACTGTCTCTGGTGCCCGGGTGCAGAGCATTAGATAGGTATTCCAGTCTAAGTGCTCTCCAGACATCCTCCACAAAACACAAACACCAAAACAGCAACCAAAACACCAAGTAAATGGCTTTACTTCCTGCACTTGGAGTAGAAACTCCGAGTCTGAAACCACAGCTGGATCGAGCTGCCTCAGGTCTGGAACAACAGCTTCTCAGGGGGGTGATTAGCGCCGGAGCCGCCCTCCGGGTGCACACCTCCGTGTCTTACCTGACCAGGAGGGCGTGGATTGCCCACTGAAAACCACCTGCTCTGATGGCACGCCTCCCAAAGCACTACATGGGCCTTTTGTATTGGACACAATTAGACTGCCTGAAACCACAAGATACTTACGAAGACATAAGTGCAGACAATGAAAGGAAATAATTGAGTCTAGAAGCTTATCAACCTAATTTCATGATGATGAGAGAACTGGTTGAACTGCAAAGTGGGAAGATGGTCGGAAAGAGAAAAACCGACGAGTAGTGCTCTGAAAGGTTCCTCCTCCCAGCAGCCAGAGAAGCAGGAGAAGCATCACCCACCTGTCCACATTCCCCCAAAAGGTGTGCCATGAGCTAATGCCCCTGCGAAGGCACTCGCTTCGCTCGCTCGGTTAAGAATGACATTGCTGCCCTGACCGGTTTGGCTCAGTGGATAGAGCGTTGGCCTGCAGACTAAAGGGTTCCAGGTTTGATTCCGGTCAAGGGCACATACCTTGGTTGCGGGCACATCCCCAGTAGGGGGTGTGCAGGAGGCAGCTGATGATGTTTCTCTCTCATGGATGTTTCTCTCTCATGGATGTTTCTAACTATCCCTCACCCTTCCTCTCTGTAAAAAAATCAATAAAATATATTTAAAAAATCAAAACGAATGACATTGCTCACTACTCTACCAAAACCCAACTACAATTTCATAACTTCGGTTCCCCTTTCTAGTCCTTATATTGCAGATTCATCTACTCAACAGATTATCCGCTTCCTGCCCTGTGGCCTCATGGCGCCTGGTTTATCCCTCCAGTCTGACACGACATGGCTAAGTAACTACCTTTATGTTTTGCATATGTGTATATGCCTCTCCGAGTAGATTATGGGCTCTTAAAAAAGATGGAATTAGTTTAGCCATCTTTTACCCCTGACACAGATAAGGTCTCGTAAATTTTCAATATCAATCATTTTACAGTAAATCAATTCAAACACCGGGATGCTATTTTTAATTAGCCAGCTAGCTAATTAATGTGTCATATTTCCTGACTCTGCTCTGAGCTCTAAGCCATCATTTACAACATCTACTTGACAGCTCCCTGTAGACGCGTCTAAAGTACCTAAGATTTAATAACGTCCGAAAATTCGTCCAGGGACTTCTAGTTCCCAACATGGGCTTCGCCTAATAGTTCCTGCCCCTGTGACTGTCACTATCCATCCATCTGAACAAGCCAGACGACTGGAAGTCAGTCTCGACACCCTCTCCTTTACCATCTCCCTTCCCTTCCATCTTCACTCCCCTTCCATTTCCCTCCTCTCGAGTCTTCGTAGGGTTTTTGCTGATGAAAGAAAACATTTCTTTAAAAGGACAGGATATGAGGTGGGGCAAACATAGGTATACAGTTGTTCATATGGAAAATAATACAATAATTAATAATAAGACAAGGATAAACTCTGTTTCACGTACTCAAAACTGTAAACCTACTTGCTGTTAGGGACAAAAATGGTTGCGTTTGAATGGCTTTGGTGACCTGAAAGACTGGAAGAGCTTGTAATTCTGACTGAACACTTCAGAGATGCAGAGTATTTCAAAATCGGTCAAGAACAGAGCATGTTTGCGGAAGAAATGGCACCTTTACAGCCTCGAATCTGGATGGCTTTTCCTTTTGGACAAGATAAACGGCTGCAGAGGATGACTAAGTGTTGGGTGGGGGAGGAAGAAGCCAAGACCCTCCAGAACTCTGAGGCCCTTGTGTGGAGTGTGTCACCTTCCCACCCCCCGCCCCCCCGGGGCAGGAGCCCCTGCCAGCGTCTGATCATCCCGATGATCAGCTCAAATCAATCGTGATGATTCATTAAGTCGGGCTCCAGTTTGTGATGAGGCCTGTGTGCACCTGGAATATGGAGATAGGAAGGAAACCATGTGGCTCATTCACAATCATGCGTTGCCAGAAATGTAGATGAATACCTCCATTTTCCCTGTGTCTCTATCCCACTGCATGGATAAACAAACTTCGGCGAAAATAAGTTATAAATCCTCACAGAGAATTCACAATTACGAATTCAAAATTCACTCACTGGTCTCACTTGGTCTTTCAAAATATATGTGTGTGGTGGTCATTATTTTTTTATAATTTTAAGCAACTTAGATATTTGAATTTTAAGCTAATTCAAATATTTCCCGATCCCACTGTCACAGTAATATAACCCATTTATCAAGACGTACTGTATGCTTAACTATCCCCATATCATAGACAGTCATTGGGCCTAAAATAGAGCCTGCAAGTTAGATTTCCTCTCTCCTCATTTGGCAAATCAAGAAACTGGAACACAGAGCTTTCATGTAATTTGACCAAGTTGCCCAAGTGGCAGATCTGGAACTCATTTATTTGTTCAGTCAATAAATATCCATTGGGTTCCTTTTCTGAGCTTGACCTCGTTGTGAGGGGCAGAGCAATGAACAGCCCAGACGAAGCCCTGGTTCTTACAGAGAGAGGACACTCGGGTCGACAGAGGTAGTCAGTTAAAAAGAAACACAACTAAACAGTATCAGTAGCAACAGAGGGTGGTAACGTGAGAAATTCATCTGGGTCAAGATCAAGGGTGAAGGGGTCAGCTGGTCTGGATTTCATACATAGAGATCATAAATGCCAATCCTTTACTCAATTAATTCTATATTCTTAGTTACAATCTTGGCTCATGCTGCGTCTTTCTGCTAAAATGACATTTGAGCAGAAATATAAAGCACGTGAGAAGAGTGCCCGTCCCAGGACAAAGAAAGAGGAAGCGGTCTGGTGGCGAGTCCTGCTGGTGTGTTCCAGGCACGCAGAGAAGCCCAGCATGCTCAGGGGGGAGTGGAGAGTGATCAGAGATGAGAGCAGGAAGGTCAGCGGGACCAGATCCCAAAGGGTCTTAAATATAGTAAGCAGAACGTAGCCTCAGTTCTCAGCAAAACTGCAGCCATCGGAGGCTTTTAACACAGGAGTGATTTCATCCAAACTTTCATTCTAAAAGGATTCCTCCTTCTCCTTTGCAGAGAACAGGATCTGAAGGGGACATAGGGGTCAAGAAATAGAAATGTGTGTTAATACAGACTTGTCCAGAGGAATGGCGGTCAAAGTGTGAGGAAGGTTCTGATTTTTTAAAAGATTTTGAAGGTAGAGCCAAGATTATAACTGAGAATATAGAATTAATTGAGTAAAGGATTGGCATTTATGATCTCTATAAGTCAGCCTTTCAAAGTAGAGCCACTTTAAAAATAGAGGTGGGATGACTCAGGTAGTTTCAAAAGGAAATTTTATTGTTTGCTTCCTTTCTGGACTGTGTAGTGAAAGGTGGCACCAAACTAAGGACCAGCATCACTGACTTGCTGGACACCTGTGCAAACTGCTTCTGCGGTGGAAGTTATGCCCCTTTGCCTCTGGGATTTTCAGAAAAATGGCCATCTCCCTTATATTCACTGTCTCACCCAATTCCCTCTCTGTCACATACATGGATTTGAAGAGGCAATCACCTCCTCTCTTATTCTCCTCCTCCTCCTCCTCTTCCTCCTCCTCTTTTTTCTATTTCTTTGGAAGACAGCTGGATGCTCAAAATAACAATACAAGATGGACTGACTGGTATACATCAGAAAGCAAAAGCCTCAATACTTAAGAACAATGAAGATGGGTGTGGGACGGCTTAAGCTCCATTCCCGGCAAAATGTTTCTCTCAGTCAGACGCTTAAGGTAGTGACATGATGCAAATGAATTTAGTTTGATATGCTGTTATCAAATCTACCAATGCACACTAGCAATTATTCTCCTGGGACATTCTGAGGCAAACACATGTTGAGGGGTGTTGGATATATATATGTGTATGTATGAGTGTGTGTGTGTGTGTGTGTGTGTATATATATATATGGATCTATAATAGATGTCCTATAGATTTATAGATTTAGATACATATACCTATATATTTTATACTTAATAGTATAACTAAGACTGATAATAATCTATTTGCAAGTTAAGTGACAATAATAGAAAACGGGATATCTACAATCCAGACCCATTCAATATTTTGAAAACTACAAGGGAATTATGTTCCCCTCTAACATAGGGTCACCCTTTATGTGGAGTTTGGGTATTTCTCAAGGACTAAGGCGTTACCTGAAGCCATTGATCTACTTCAGTTGACACATGTATGGATGGTTTAGGGTCAGTCAATATTGAGGTAGGTAAGAGATGTATCGCACATAATTATCTCACACGGTCATGGAGCAGGTCCGCAATCTGTAGGACATGCTGTGAGGAAGGACAGCCCGACATGCCCAGCATGGGCAGGTGGAAGTTCTCGCGCAGGTAAGCCTCAGCTCTGTGTTTAAGGAAGGCCTTCCCTGCTGACCGATTCAGACCCACCCAGATGACCTGGAATAACCTCCCTACTTAAGGTCAATGATAGTGAACTCTGATCACATCTACAAAATATCTTCGCAGCAACACCTAGTCCGTGTCTGACTGAAACTCGAGGGCCCGCAGCCTCGCTGAGTTGACACATCTATAGACCATGAAAGGATCCAGGGTCCTGCTCGGGTCATGGGACAGAAAGCTGTGCGTGTCTGAGCTTAGACATCCACAGGCCATGGCCGGCCCAAGGTGCTATGTAGGAATCAAAGCTGTAAATAGCTGTTTGCAGCAGCCACTGCTCCGAACTGAAGAGAAAACCGTGGTCTAATTGCTAAGAGACAGAAGGTCACTCTTGGTTTTCCTTTCCCTCTGTTTTCCCGAGAACAAAGCACGGATGGAACGGCAGCTCCTTCTGAGGCGGTGCTGTTAGTCAAAGATCACTCTCCAGTAATTTATTCACCCACTGTGGGAGGAAAATAATTTCAGTCCTCATATTCTGCCGCATTCATCAAAGAACAGTTCACCCTGTGGCTACCAATTATGACGGGCAATTGTCTAGTCGTGATTGGAAAAAATCACAGCAGGTTCAAGAAACAGCGCAACTGCAAAGGGCGGTGACCTGGAGTGAGCGCGCGGGTACTGCCACCGGAACAGAGGGGAGAGGAAAGATGGGGGCGGGGGGGTGGGGGGGAGGGGAGAAAGGCTATGCGCACAGGGACACAGGAAACCCCGGGCCCCAGTGTGAGCGCAGAAATCACATTGTGGGGCAGCACTTAGTAATAGCTCCCTGGATTTCAACATCCCAGACTTGAATTGCAAAATTGCATGTGTCGATTTCAATCCGGGTGTGGGAGAGAGAATACAGGTGGGGAAGGGCTTAAAGCTGTTGTTTTGTCCTGCTTTTCCACATAAACTCTCCACTTAGGAAAGCTAATGGTTACAGTACCTCAGCACCTTACTAACCTTAGTCTGCGCTCATCTCCTGGGGGTTTTAGGTATGTGAGGTACCCCTGAAAGTGTTTTAGGAAGAATATTCCACTGTTGCTTATGTGCATGCCTGTGTGGTTTCCTGGGGAGACGGTTGACCATTTCCTCTAGCTCCCCAAATATTCTATTGCCCTGAAATGAGTCAGATGCATGTGGGCATAAGCCTCTACTCAGAGCTAAGCAGCTGTGATTGGAAACCAAATACTTAGGTGATCTAGGGTGTGATTTCATCCCTCTCTTTTTTTTTAAATTTGTTAATATGTTTTTTATTGATTTTTAGAGAGAGAGGAAAGGAAAGAGAGAGAGAGAGAAAGAAACACCGATGGGAGAGAAACATCAAACGGCTGCCTTCTGCATGCCCCATTTTGGGGATCAAGCCTGAAACCTGGGCATGTGCCCTGACCCAGAATCGAACTGGTGACCTCCTGGTTCATACATCGATGCTCAACCACTGAGCCATGCCAGTCGGGCTGGGTTTTTTGTTGTTAATTTTTTTTAACATTGCAGCAATTTTACAAAACAAGGTGTACGTTGGCGTTATGATTTACAAGAAATAGTAAAATTGGGACTATAGACTAAAATAAGGACAGAAAGAACCCCCTCTCCCGAGTCCTGCTCTCACACAAGGACTCCAGGTGGCGGGAGGTTCACCCAGATAGAGAGACAAGGCAGCTGGGGCCGCTCCTGGCAGGTGTGCCGGTTCTCAGGTGTGCCAGTTCTCAGGAGAGTGCTTAGGGGGAGCACTTGAGAGAGACACTCCAATTCTCTGCAGCCTCGGGGGGACCTGTAACGCACTGGGAGTGTGGGCCTCGTAAATGTTTCCTCTTATATGTGCCGGGGAGGAGCATAAGAACAGTGAGTGGGAACGCCCAGCAGGGGCCCCAATAACCCTTCACACAAGTGGGCCCAGGCCTCCCTCTGTTCCAGCAGAAGCAGCGGGTGCTGGGATGCGCGCAGCGATGACTTTGATGGGACCAGCAACACCTAGGTCAGCCCTCGGCGGCCAGGGAAAGGCTGAGCCGCAAGCAGGCCAGCGGGGAGGCAACAGCAATGAGGTAGGCGTGTGGAGATGAGCACATGAAGTTATAAATAGGGAGTCCAGGACCTCATTTCCCAAGTTCAAACCATCTGCTCCCTACTGTCTGGGTAACACTGGGTAAAAGCTGAACCTCTGCTCTTCATGTTCCTATGAGTAAGGGGGGCAGTGAGAGCCCCATGTCATAATGACATAAATCAGTTTAAAGTACCTGCATACTGTGGGCACGCAATAAACATTACCTGTTATTATCATTACTATTAATATCCTATATAATAAAAGGCTAATATGCAAATTGACCCTAACAGCCAAACGACCGGTCACTATGACATGCACTGACCACCAGGGGGCAGATGCTCAATGCAGGAGCTGCTCCTGGTAGTCAATTCACTCCCACAGGGGGAGTTCCGCTTAGCCACAAGCCAGGCTGACAGCTGTGAGCACAGTGGCAGTGGCAAGAGCCTCTCCCGCCTCCTCGGCAGCGCTAAGGATGTTGGACTGCGGCTTAGGCCCGAACCCCCGGGGAGCGGGCCTAAGCTGACAGGTGGACATCCCCCAAGGGCTCCCTGGCTGCCAGAGGGATGTCTGAATGCCAGCTTAGGCCTGATCCCCTGGGGAGCAGGCCTAAGCCGGCAGGTGGACATCCCCTGAAGGGTCCTGGACTGCGAGAGGGCACAGGCTGGGCAGAGGCACCCTCCCCCCCCCAAGTGCACGAATTTTCATGCACCGGGCCTCTAGTTATTATTATAATGTAAAAGCAACCCAAACCTTCCATTACAGGGATGAAGGTGAGCAAAAAGGGTAAATATCTGCTAAAAATATACATGTAATAGAAAATGGGGACATGCCCATCCATCGATCCACCAACTTTTTACATTTAAGTAGCTGTTACATGTCAAATATTATTTTAAAAATTCTATCATAGCTTCCCTTAAATAAAACAAACCTGGATTCGTTTCTTCTTCAACTCCCCCACCTTCCGAGACTAGGGCATGGTTTGGAATGAAAGCAGAGCAAAGAGAAAGAAGTGTTTTCTCAGTAGAGAACGACGACACACATTTGGGAGTTGGCACCTGAATCCAAGTAGCGCGAGCGAGAGGATGGGGAGACAGGGATGTGAGAGGTGAGGCTGGAGAGGGGGCGGTCCAAGATGTCCGTCAGCTGAACCCAGCGGAGAACATGAAACACAAGAAAGTCCCCAGGAGCGTAGACGGTCTGAGGGAGTTTAGAGACGCGCAGCTAACTGTCTGGTACTCAGTTGCGTTGCTCGTTTTGTGTATTGAGGGGTGTGTATTCCACAGCCCTCCTCCCAGCCTCTCATCAGCACAGTTTTGTGTTCCTGTTGCTGTGAGCGGCTGAAGGGGGTAGGAGTCTGTTCCACATTAGGATGGATATGGCACGGAGAGGAGAATGCAGCCCTGGAGACAAGCTCGGGGGAGCCTCAGATCTGAGCAGAGAAGGAGGGCTGGAGGGAGCGCGAACCAGGCTACACCACGGGCAGGACCTGAGGAGCTACTGGAGTTGCGACCCTCTGAGTAGTGGGCATTTTGTTCATGATGAGCGGACAGGACCTTCCCATCCAGCCGGAGGACGAGGGGGTATTCAGGAGCACCCAGGGGACGTTCCGGGCCATGCAAATGGCACTGGGCAGACGCAGTGAGATAGTCCCCAGGAAAGGGAGACAGACGCGGGAAGCGAGGAGGCGGCGGTCTGGCCCCCTGGATCCGCGGGTCCTGCCGAGCTCAGTGTGTGCTGAGTCGTGCGGGATAAGCCTCCATAACCCTGCAGGAAGAGCCCTTCCAGCAAACGCCGTGAACGCGCGTTCTGTTTGTTTCTCTCCCACCGCACGGCTGCCTTTCCAAAGGCTCGCACCTGCAAGCATTTGACCGTGTGGATTGCCCATGGCAATGGCCACCGATGTGGGATTCTGGTCTAACGGTGCTAACGCTCCCCTCTGAGCCAAGACTTTCTGTGGTCCCTAAGGCAGCCTTGAAATTAGTGGCGGCGGCTTCCTTTAGTGTTTTTACTTCTTCGTTGAAGAAAAAGGCATTAAGTGCCTTCTGCGAGGCAGGCGCTGGGAGACGCAATGGTGAAAGCAGAGAGCCCTGCCTTTTGAGGGGTTGATACCTTCTCCATCACTCACTCGCTACTTAGGTTGGCCTATGATGTTTTAATGGCAGCTTTTCCTAATTACGTAAGACAATTATATTCTCGTACAAAATTCAAAAGATAGCCCTGGCCGGTTTGGCTCAGTGGATAGAGCATCGGCCTGCGGACTAAAGGGTCTCCGGTTTGATTCCGGACAAGGGCGCATGCCCAGGTTATAGGCTCCATCCCCAGTGGGGGGTGTGCAGGAGGCAGCCAATCAATGACATTCTCTCATCATTGATCTTTCTATCTCTTACTCTCTGAAATCAATACAAATATATTTTTTAAAAATTCAAAAGATATGGAATAGGATGAAAATGTTATCATCCTATTCTCCACAAAATTGCCACCATCCATAGCCTGGTATGTGTTTTTTCTACTTTTTCTAATTTCTCTCTCTACATATATTCATAGATCACTACTTTTTTCAAAAGTAGTATTACATTATACAATCTTTAATATTTAGCATAATGACTGAGTCACAGTTGTTATTCAGTGTATTTCCTTGTAATAAAGTTTGCAAGCCCTGAATTAACTTTAACTTGAAAAAGGAGGGCTGGGAACAAGACTTCAGGTTTTAAAAAAGTCCAACTGTCTTTGTGGAATCATGAAAGGAGATTTTATGTAGAGCTGCCAGTTCCGACCCGATTATCCTCCTACCGATGGCCATTACTCCCCAGATCTTGAACGATGGGCTGACTTGATCAGACGGGGCTTCTTAAAGGAGACTCCCAGCGACATGATGAATCTTCCTCCATCTGAATGGATTATTTTTCAAAGGACTTTTTTTAAAAAAAAATAAGCCCACTCTAGATTAGTTCCTCTCTGTCTCATTCAAAGGAAATGGAAAGACAAGTCAAAATCATTTTAGAAGAAAAGTGCCATTTTATGTCAAGCCATGGAAGGCGGTTTTTACTTCTTTTCTCACAATTCCTCTCCAGACTTTTACAGCGTTGGGTTAGTGAGGACTGTCATTTTCGGTCCTTCTAGCTCTTTGTATAAAACTTGAAAAGTGGTTATATGTAAAAAATGAAAGCCATTTTCCCGTGGAAATGAGGCTGCATAATGTTTTAAAGATTTCAGGCTAAGCGTGCCTCTCGCATGCCTTTCAATCCCAAGGCACGTGGTGGCTTTCACTTGTCAATGGGCAAACTCGATTCCAGCCCGTGTCCAAGTCTCCGGTTGTGGCCCTTGTCATCTTGTAGAAGGCGACGAGGGAACTGAAGGACTACCTTCTAAAAATGCAGTAAAATGGGTGAACTTCCTTTCGATCTAAAGTTGGAAAACTGTGCTCAGCTTTTATTTTTTTAAGTTCTACCGGACTTAAGATAAATGTCTATCAGGTATAAAATGTAAACAGCTAGTTTTAAAACCCATCTTTTTAAAATATATTTTTTATTGATTTCAGAGAGGAAGAAGAAGGGAGGGAGGGAGAGAAACATCAATGAGGAGAGAGAATCATGGATCGGCTGCCTCCTGCATGCCCCCTACTGGGGATGGAGCCCACAACCCGGGCATGTGCCCTGACCAGGAATCAAACTGTGACCTCCTGGTTCATAGGTTGGCACTCAATCACTGAGCTGCACCAGACAGACTCAAAACCCACCTTTATAGACTTAAAGACTCATAAAGACTCCAAAATGGTCACAATTAATCCTCGTATGTGAGTAAGTGAAGGGACCTGGGGAGCTGCCAGGGGGAGCGGGTGCCCCTAGTGTGTCCATTACTCTCACGGCGCTTTCCCTGTTTCACCCCACTTACATCTGACAGCCAGCTTGAAACCGGAGGCTTCAGGCCCAGTGAATGATGACCTGTCCAACGTCACCAGGTGATTTAATTGTGAAACTGAGACCTTTTCTGGACACTTCTATCCTCTTTGTTGTTATTCATCCTCACCCGAGGACATTTTTCCATTGACTTTTAGAGAGAGCGGAAGGGAGACGAGAGAGAGAAAGAGAAACACTGATGTGAAAGAGACACCAATTGGTTGGTGGGGATCGAGCCTGCCATTAAGGCATGTGTCCTTGCCTTACTGAACCCGGGACTCTTCAGTCCGTGGACAGATGTGTCCTTGCCTTCTTGAACCGATGCTCTATCCACCAAGCCAAAACGGTCAGGCCTGGAGACTTCTTTCTTAATATAGAGCTCTTCCTGCTACACCGGCTGCCTGTATCGCTGACATATCAGGAATATACGGTGGGGCAAAAGTGGGTCTAATTATTGTATTTTCATGTGGAACACAAAAATACTCACAACGGGAAACCCCACCCTGAATATGGCAACCTGAATAGAAAGGATGTGAGGAACTGAATCACACTGTCAAAACTAAGAGATTGAAGACCAGCTCCTATAAACAGCGTTTTGCCTGTGATAGAGACTCCCCTTTTACATAATGAAAAGAGATCATCTCGATTTTAGTGCCATCTTAATGCCATAGAGAAAAGGTTTATGACTGCATAGTTCAATGTGGTTGAATATATGGTTTAATTAGCTTAAGCCAGTAGCTAGAAATGTCTGTTTTTATGGTGTGGTTCTATCGAACTAACCTAAGGCTTTAAATATTGACCTATTTGTTATGAGCAGGAGTGTAGTATATTTATGACCCTCTTCTACAAAGTAACCACGCAGGGTCAACCCAGACTTTGTGATTTCCTTGATGACCGTGTCCCTCACTCCTCTGCATCCTTGACACTTGGGTCAGACGTATTACCCTAACGCAGTGGTTGGCAAACCGCGGCTCGCTAGCCACATGCGGCTCTTTGGCCCCTTGAGTGTGGCTCTTCCACAAAATACCAAGGCCTGGGCGAGTCTATTTTGAAGAAGTGGCGTTAGGAGAAGTTTAAGTTTAAAAAATTTGGCTCTCAAAAGAAATTTCAATCGTTGTACTGTTGATATTTGGCTCTGTTGACTAATGAGTTTGCCGATCACTGCCCTAACGAATGTGATTACACAGTCACCAAATATTTACTAGGCATCCGCCGTGGGCTACGCCAAGTGTCAGACTGGACTGAAAGAAAAGCTGGAAGAACTGTGAACTCCTCTTTGGTTCTGAGTCAACTTTGGCTGAAAAGTCAATGCAGGCACGTGGTAGCCCCTCCTCTAAGGAGTCTTATCATCGATGCAAAAGCAATAGACTCCTGTCCATGATGTTTCAGGTTAACAAAGCTGGTTGACTCTCTAAGTTACATATGTGCAGCGGGAACATCGCATGCAATGTTATGCTTTGCCTTGGGTATATTTCTTAGCTCATGGAAATAATCTTCAGTTCCAAGCAGTTTTTTACTGCACTTGGTACGATACTCTGACCTCACAGGTGGTTAACATTAAAGATATCAAGGGGGAAATTTTGACTCTTAATTAAACGCAACTGGTATTTTTCAAAATTTCTATTAGTAGTTTTATCTGTACGTGGAGAAAAGAAAGGAATCAATTTGCAGATTTTTTTTAAGTATGTATGAAAATGTGGAGAGAGAAAATATTTTTGTGTATAACAGCCAGACAACACAGGCCCAGCCTTACTTGGAAGGGAAACCAGGATAACTAGAGCTCCTCAGTGCTGTGCGTAGAGGCATAAACTGAATTAGCAAATCAAAGGAACTGTCTAGGGAACTGCAGGTAGAGAAGACCGAGATAATGATGTCAAGAACTTTCACAGTCTTAGGTTTTTTTGATAATTGACTCAATTTCTCTTCCTTGTTTATGACTACCTCAAAAATATACTCATTTCATTTGCTAGATTGACATAGGACTCCCCCCGCCCCCACCACCACGTGCTGCTAATTGCATAAACTTGAAACAGATTTGAGGCCTGCCTTAATTACCCCGCTCATAAAATGAGGCCAAGAATGTATTTCAGACACCCTACTGCCAGGGTGTTCAGCCTTCAGAAACGCTGAAATTCCCCTGCAGTTTAGTGCAAGAATAAAGTTGGAAAGCAGTCATTAGACTGAGATTACAAATGCACAGATTTAAAAGGACATGGCCACGGGAGAATCCTGACGTACTTATAAATCCCACCAAGTCTCCTTATATGATATTCAGGTGCAAATATTCAAACATACAGGAACAGTCGCGTAGGAAGGAGTGGATCCTTGTGTAAATTTTAAAATTAGCATTCGTGGGGGGCAGTGAGGTTAAAGCCAGTCGTTCTACAGAAATACCATGGAAATAAAGGGCGCCGTCCGCTCCAGGAGGCTGCTTGGCACCCAGAAGGTGCTGGGCAGAACCCTCAGGGTCATGGTTAAGCCTCAGGGCCCAGTCGTCAGATGGCCTGGGTCATAGTCAGGCTTTATAACTTTGCTTGTTTGGGCCACTTAGTTTCAGAACTGCAGGTTTCTCATCTGTAAGTACACACTGGGTAGGTAGGTATGCTCAGTACACACTCAGTAGGTAGGTCTACTCAGTATCTAGCTTAACCTTTTGCACTCAGATGTCGAGTGTGACTCGACACGGTTAGCATTAGAATAAAGGAATCGAGAAAAAAGCAAGCGAGTGCAAAGGGTTAATATCTGGCTCATAGTGGGTGCTCAATAATATACCAATTACCCATATCTCTCAAAAAGTTTTCGACATTAATGATTTATTTAAAAAAAAAAACACCACAAAATTCAATAATATATGACAGCCAGTATAGGTTCAAGCCAAATTGCTCCCTTTGATCGCTTTACCAAAATAATGCAAAATATGAATAAAACTAACGGTCCTTAGGAATTGAAATGTAACCACCATCAACAAAAAATCCCAGTTGTTCTCAATAGATGTAGTAAAGCAGGAAATTTAACTAAGTATCTCAAAAGCATTGTTGACAATCACAAAAACTAGAAGTTCAGCCAGCCAGAATGCCAGCCCCCCAACCAGTCTCTCCCTGTGCTATTGCTCCCTGAGCTCACCTCCAGATGTATAAGAATAGTTGCACCACACCCACCTCCGAGAGGCAGAGAGAGGATTAAATGGAATACTCCCCAGAGGGAAGCGCTTGAACTTGGGGTCAGACAGACCTCAATTTCGAAACCATGGCGACACCTCTCTGGGCCTCTGCATCTTGACTTGGAAGAGGACGGCACTATCTACCTTTGAAATGTGTTTGGACTTTTGAAGACAAAGGATGCCAAAGTGTCCAAGACAAAGTAAACACCGTACTCAGCTATTATTTTCGGGAGGTGACAGTCACTGCCCAGAACATATGTTTGATCAATACTTCCATCGCTTTGTAAATTAGAAAGAGTCTGGGCCCATGGACCAGTCTCCAGCGGTGAACCTGCCTACGACCGTTCGGTCCTTACAACTCAGTTCCCGCGTCTACAAAGCGCAGGGTAATAACCAGCCCTCTGTACCTCTCCGAGTTGCTGAGAGGGTCAAATGAGGCAACGCAGACGAAAGCCCTTAGAACACTACAGAGGGGTGTTATTCACGGCTCTGCTAATACTCACAACCATTTTAATAGCACGGATAAATCTGGCATTGATTCACCACAACGGGCTGTTTTACTGAGGATATTACAATGATCTATTTTCACGATAGAAAGTTCCCAATGAATTGGCAAGTGTGTAGAACCAGACTTCACAAAGGCAGCCAAAGCTGGCATAGCCTTGTCTCCTAGCAGTCTCTAGCCACAGGAAGCGAAACCAATCTACCTGGCAAAGACGATCGTTATTTTTACATCCATCCATCTCTTCCTGTTCTCAATATTTGCCAACTTATTTTCTTGGAGGGTGTTTGAGCTATTTCTAAGAGAAGAGGGTTATTTTATTGTTAGTTCTATCAAATGATTATGATCATTATCGTTAAGTTCTTCAAGAATAGAGAATCAAGCTTTAAAGAATAAGCTTAGATTTTAAGATAAAGGGTTCCATTGTTTCTAGGACATACCTTATCATCTACATCAAGATAACAACCCCCTTGACCAGCATCTCTTTTAAAGATGCTTTCTTTTGGGAAGTTCAAGTCCTAAGAGAATTACAGTGTAAAAATTATTCAAAGGAAATTTTAAGAAGCTAAACTAGACCTCATTTTTTGGAAAATAATGATTTCAGGTGTTTAAAGGAAAGACACCAAAAAAATACAACTATTTTCTGCATCCTGATAATATACTGGCCTAACTGTACGCAAAATATTGACCTTCACTTATATTTCTTGCCACTTAAAAATCAAAATTAGCCCTGGCTGGGTAGCTCAGCTGGTTAGAGCATCAGCCCAATACACTCAAAATCAAAATTAACTTTCTTTTAAGCAACTTTGTACTTTGTATTCCGACAATTCTTTTACTTCATCAAGAACATGTGTTGTGCACATAGACGACACACAGCATACCACGTAGTATGGACCTAGTTTATGTAGTGTTGGTATGTGTGCTTTTCTTGGCACGTCAATGCTTTTGCTTCAGATCATTTGAAAATTCCGTTACTGTTTTGACAACTACAGTAAATTATAGGTTGGAAGGCACCCCCACGCAGGCGTCACCCTTTGTCTACCTACACAGTATTAAATCCTGCCCCATGATCCTGCCTCAGCACATTCTCACCCGAGCAGTTTCTGACACCCTGGCATTATTTGAAGTGATACCTGTGGTGGCACAGGCCCCTGGAATATCACTCCAAAGCAATGAGCTAACCTAATTCTATCAAAATTGTATTCTTCAAACTGGGTAATCAGGAATGGGGAACTGGGTGGGTTAGACCCTGAGTGTGTGATTCTTGGCCCAATTTAATGACTGTGGGATGTCAGACACTGCCATCCAACAAGCAAGACTGACATAGCACACAGAACACCGTCATTACCCTCAATTATGTGCCCCGTGTGCTGGGGGGGAGAGGGGGGAGACTGACACTAAAGAGACAATTTTGAAAACAAGGTGATAGGTGCTAAGACACTGGACATGGCAGCAGGCTCTGGGGGCCAGGATGGAAAATCCAACTGGACAGAGGCATCGAGAACAGCATCAAGACGCTGCCTGGACGGGCAGACTTGCAGAGTGACTTAGAGCTGGTAGATATTCTTCCACCACCATCCGTAATAAGCAATTTATTTCATTACTAGAGGCCCGGTGCACGAAATTCGTGCACAGGTAGGGTCCCTAGGCCTGGCCGGCAATCAGGGCCGATCAGGTTCCCTGCCTCCCCGCCTCCTCCTTTCCTCGCTCCCTCAGCGCCCCACCCACTGCCGCTGCTGGTCACCCGCCATATTCCACGCCACCCCCTGGTGGTCAGCGCACATCATAGCGAGCGACCGAACTCCCAGTCTCCCAGTTGAACTCCCGAGGGGACAATGTGCATATTAGGCTTTTATTATATGGGATGTATGTAGATCCCATGTTTTTTTGGAAATGACCTAGTATACAGCTTATGTGGGAAATAATTGACAAAAATTCATTGGACGTCTTTGTGAGGGCAAATATTTTATATGTTTGGTTTTCAGTTTTGTGCCTCAAATGTAGCATTAATTAACCCAATATATAAGGAATAAATATATCTAGAGTTCTACAATAAGTCCTGTGAGCAATGTCTAGATTTAGTTATCTTTTGACCTTTCCTAGACCCTTTCATTTTACATTTATTTATCCAATTCACTGTTTCTCTTCCCGTGAAGCATGGAGATCATTTTATTCTGGTGATAAATTTTCAGTGGATCTCCAATTCCAATGATCATGGAAATTACTGTTTCTACTGCTGCTTTACGGTCTTAGGGTATCAGTATTTTTGACAGTGGCTAGTGGTATTGATATTTTTCTGCAGAATTTTTAGGACTGAACTTTGTAACCCCTGGATGCCGATAGCTCCTCCACGCTTGTCCTGCCATCATCTTCTCGACCTGAGAACCCCAAATGCCATCGTCAATGAAGAGCAATGGTGGCTACTAAGTGGCGGTAGGTAGGGTCTTTGGTAGTCTACAACCCAAACAATCAGCAACAGCAATCAAGTTATACAAAGTTCATGTCTTCTATTTTGACCAGGCTGTAAATATGATCTTCTTTTTGTAAATATATCTTTATTGATTTCAGAGAGGAAGAGAGAGGGAGAGGGAGATAGAAACATCAATGATGAGAGAATCATTGATTGGCTACCTCCTGCACGCCCCACCACTGGGGATAGCGTGCACAAGCCGGGCATGTGTCCTGATCAGGAATCAAACCGTGACCTCCTGGTTCTTAGGTCGATGCTCAACCACTGAGCCACATTGATGGGGCATATAAACAGCTTTTGTCCATTTGTAACAGTGATACGCCATTTCCAAGAAGTGAAATTATTCTTATAAAATTCTTGGCCTCTAGTCCATGGAGGGGCGTTGAAGTCCCAAATTATCGAATGCAGAATTAGTAACCTCCAACTTTGCTGATCCAGCTTCTTCTTAACCTTTCAATTAAAGTGTCTGATGTAGAAAATCAATCGCTGCAGTTATATAATCTGTAGCCTTTTATGGCAGGGAAGATGGTGCAATTATGAGGACGCCAGACATGTAATTATTTCTTTATATTCTAACTAAAGTTAGAGAGCTAAACTCAGAGCACTGATTTAGAAATCGCTTCGCTCAAATACTTCCAAGACTGTTCAAATGAGAAGGCCTTCCTACTAATTAATCTTCAGATTGGCATTACAGCGTGGGAGGAGGGGGGCGGGGGGGGGGGGGGGGCGGGGGAGCGATTTCAGTGGAATCCTTGCTTGGAATTTTCTCTCCCCTGTAGTCACTGTTTGGACAAGCCTTAAAGAAGATGAAGGAAAAGGAAATTTGATTTGTAGCTTCCTACTTCCTTTTAGTTTCAGTCCCTTCCCTGTGTCCTGGCGTCCTGGCCACGCTCTTAAGGGTTCCACAGTCTCAGAGCTACTGCTCTCAGAGAGCTGACAACTAGCTCCTTGCAGAGATTCAGTTGCGATGACTTTCCAAAGGTACTTGCATTTTAACACATCTTGAAGCTTGAATAAATATTTAATGGAGGGAGTGTGTATTATCATGGGAGGAGGCAGAAGAGAGATTGCAGGGAGAAGATAGCACCTGGATCTTCTTCAAATTATACCGACTTGGAAGATACAAGATTTGGCATACCTCAGTCGCAGTTCTCTCTCACTGCAGGCGTCCCCAAGGCTTTCTTGACCTCTGCCTATATCCCTTCACACAGATGATTCAGCCCTCCTGCATTGCTTCAGGGAATGACTGTTTACTGTGAAATCAGATGGTCATGGGTTCAAATCTCAGGTACTCCATTAGGAAACTGACTTTGAGCAAGTTGCTCTATATCTCTAAACTCTGGTCCCCTCGTCTCTAAAGTAGGGGTAATAGCCCTAACCAGTTTGGCTCAGTAGATAGAGCGTCGGCCTGCGGACTGGAGGGTCTCAGGTTCGATTCAGGTCAAGGGCATGTGCCTTGGTTTCGGGCACATCCCCAGTGGGGAGTGTGCAGGAGGCAGCTGAATCGATGTTTCTCTCTCACTGATGTTTCTCTCTCATCGCTGTTTCTAACTCTCTATCCCTCTCCCTTCCTCTCTGTAAACAATCAATAAAATATATTTTTTAAAAATAATAAAGTAGGGGTAAGAGTACAACTTCCTCCATAGGATTGTTGTCAAGATTAAATTGATGGCGACTGGGACTTCACCTGGCTGGAGCCCCTCTGGGAAGCCATGCCGAACGCACCTCCAAAGCTTACACAAGGGATGGAGCGAGGAGGACCCATCCCATGGCTCGGGTCCCCCATTGGTTTGGATTTGCACATATGTGAGAGCAAATGTCTGGGTGGGTCCCCATAGGCAATCCAAATGATAGGAGCAGAGAAACCACAAAGCAGAGAAGCCACAGAAGTCACGTGGTAAAGGTGCTGTTGGGTTGCACCCGCACAGCTCACTGCCAGAGGAATAATTAGAATACACCTGTGGGCCAAGAGAACGCCAGGCAGAACGAGGAGGTGTGTGATAATCCCTCTCCCCCTCCTGTCATGCCTCGTTGCCAAAGCTTCTCTACTTGTGAGACTTTTTAATATTAATAACTTCTGTATTCCATATGAAATAACAAAACACTGGACTTTTCAATAACATACCTTCTGAAAGTACCTAGTTAAGCAAGAGTAGAGAGTCAAACTGTGGGGGAGAGTTCAAGGAAGTAATTTGAAATATTAGTGTGTGGACTCCAATAAAACTGTAGACTCGAATGAAATCCTCCCTCGGCAAGTCACAGGTGGGTGGTCCTGTGCTGGCTCCTTCATCGGACGAAGGCTGTGTTGCCCCCTCTCTAAGAACTGGGCAATGGCATTGCTTTAGTAGCGCCTCAAAACAGTAACGGTCTCCGTATAGCTCACCACTGTCCCTTTACAGTAAATGCCCAATTAGTACTTGGTTCCTCCTTTGACAGCCGTGGGGGACCGTTGCGAGTTTAAACCGAGGAACAGGGGTAAGAGTGAAAACCCAGAGCACACTCATTTCATTTCCGTTCCTGCCGCCGAGTCACAGTGAGTAAGCAGGCAGTCATCAGAGCCGGAAGGAAGTGCCATCTTTCCCTCCCGAGGCAGGCAATGCGTCTACACAAGTCTAGTCGCGCCTCTGAACTTGCCAGGAGGCCTGGACTCACAGTTCCCGCTTTCAGCTTTGGCCTTCTGGTATTGGCCATCCCGGTTTCTAAAATTAATTCTTTGTTTATGTTAAAAATCCCACTGTAATACCCCACCACCCTAGCGTCTATTGCCACCCGCCAAATATAAGCTTATTTATTAACTAGAGGCCTGATGCACGAAAATTCATGCAAGAGTAGGCAGGCCTTCTTTCCTGTGGCTGCCAGCAGCAGCTTCCCTCCGGCACCTGGGACCTGGGCTGCCGGCACCGGCTTCGCTCTGGCACCGTGACCCGGGCTGGCTTACCTCCAGCTGCCCGCAGGCACCCGGGACCAGGGCTGGCTTCCTGCTGGTCCCGGCTTCATCAGGAAGGACATCCGGAAGACGTCCAGTCTAATTAGCATATTACCCTTTTATTATTATAGATAGCAGGAGATTATGCCCTTGCCATGGCAGAGATCCGCTTCCACTGTGTTAAAGGAGACCCTCCCCCAAATTCCTTAGTAAATCATTGACTGGATTTATAACGCCTCTAATCATGGGGCAGCTACACATGAAATAATAATGAGATTCATAAAATATTACCCATAGGAGTTGCTATGCTATTGCACTGTTTTCCTTTCAAATATTTTAACAACACAGTGCCAACAATTCTGTGGACAGAACATCCTTTCTGGGTGGTGACTGAGGGGAAAAAATCACTCCCTGGAATTCTGAGTTCCCCAAAGATGTCACCGAATCTTAGTTTTTACTAATTGCTCCATTTCAGAAGCTTTAAATACCGCAGTTATGTAATTTGGAAATAGCGGTGATTTCTATCCGGGACTTGGGCATAATTGCACTCCCTCATCAAAAAGAATTGTAAAGTGCTAATTCTGTACCATGCTATTTCAGGGTTTGTACAAAGAGAATTATTTAAACATGGTCCCAAGCCCTCAGGACTCCACAGTCTAAGAAACACTGGCAAGAAAAATCATAAAAAGACATGTGAAATATTAACCAGAGGAGAAAGCCCGGAAAGTGATACAGATGGCCATGAATTTAGTCCAGGTTCTGTGTATATGTCTTATAGTTCATGTTGTCAATGAATTTGAGGGCAGAAGTCTGAACTTATACTATAGTCCAGCGATTTTCAACAGGTGTACCACGGCACACCAGTGTGCCACAGACTTTTTAAAACATGCACGACTTGACTCTTTAGTCGGGGGCACTAGCCTCTTTTCCCTTAGATTGTCAAATAAAAAATAGACAACAGCCAACACAACTGTAGCCATCTGGGGTGAATGGCCGGTCTTGAAACTTAAATATATAGTCCATATAATAGAGTTGACTCTTATTGGTCTCGTCACATATTGAGTTTACGTCTGATTGGTTGATTCTTGATACCAGAAATCCTTATATACAAGTATAGGCATCTGATTTTTTTTTAAAAGTCACTTTGGAGCAAGAAGGGTAGGTAATTACTATTATTATTTCTTTTGTAAATCAAATCAAAATTACACCTATTTTTTAAAGATAGGCAAATATATATATATTTTGGTGTGCCGTAAAATTTTAGAAATTAGTAATGTGTGCCATGAGATGAAAAAGGTAGAAAATTGCTGCTATAATCTGTTCAGGGTGTATTTTCACATGGTAGGTACTCAACAGACACCTAGTGATGATCAAGAGGGTTCTTTCATTGTAGAGTTGAAGCTTCCTTGAGACATAGGATAAAAGAAAAGAGTCGTAATGACATGCATGGAGATCAAACTTGATCTAGTCTTCCCGGATGTGCTTTGTTTCTATGGTACAAAACATCTTACTGGACAATTCCATATTGTACCCGACACCAACTCTGCCTTTAAAAACATCCATCTAGCTCGGGATCTTAACATTTTCCAAACCAACATATACCCTTCTCATTAGAAGTATTTTTAATGCTCCCAAAGCAGTGCTTTGAAAAATTCCAAGAATTTAAAAACTCAATATAATGAGCTGTCTGTATTCTAGTTGAGATATATGACAAGTAATGGTAATGGAATAATGGGCCTTTCAATATTAAAAGACATAATTAGGTAATCAAGTGCTTGCTTCTATGGGTATAATATTCCCAAGTATGAAAATTACAATGAAGAGCCACCAAATGTGTGGTATTAACAACTCACATATTGTTGCCAACACAACACATTGGATTAATTAGTGGACAATTTGAAAAATGGTGAAATAATCTTGGTAAAGTTCCAAACCAACTAAAATTCATTCTTCAATTACATGGTGAATATATTCCTGGAAAACCTGGTTATTATTAAAAACATTTTCCATTTATACCAGAAAATAATGTGCTTTCTTGGGTTAACTAATCATAAACAGGAGTTCTTGCCTATGTTAAAGTCTTTTTGAAGGTGTAAATGATTTGAGGAATCCAGGAAATTATTTTTAACTAGAGGCCCTCGGCCTGGCCTGCACCCTCTCGAAATCTGAGACCCCTCGGGGGATGTTGGATAGCCAATTTAGGCCTGATCCCCGCAGACCCAATCCAGACAGGAGGAAGTCTGATCCCCGTAGGCCCGATCTAGACAGGAGGGAGCCCAATCCTGTATATTGAGTGTCTGTCCCCTAGGGTCAGTATGCATCATAGCGACAAGTTGACCAGTCATTCAGTCAGTCACTTAGGCTTTCGTGTGTGTGTGTGTGTGTGTGTGTGTGTGTGTGTGTGTGTGTGTGTGTATACTAGAGGCCCGGTGCACGAAATTTGTGCACGGGGAGGGGGGGGTGTCCCTTAACCCAGCCTGCACCCTCTCCAATCTGGGATCCCTCAGGGGATGTCTGACTGCTGGCAGTCAGACAACCCTCTCACAATCTAGGACTGCTGGCTCCTAACCACTCGGCTGCCTGCCTGCCTGCCTGATTGTCCCTAACCACTTCTGCCTGCTGGCCTGATCACCCACAACTGCCCTCCCCTGCAGGCCATCTTGTGGTGGCCATCTTGTGATGACGTCGCAGCGGCCATTGTGTGACGCCACCTAGGCTTTTACTATATAGGATAATCTGGACTATCCTTCAATCTGCAAGACCCATGGCCCAACTGCCAGGCAGCCACCTGAAGCATCAGCATGAGGAGTGGAACCCACCACCAGCAGCAGGGAGACCCCAGGACAAAAGGAAATGCATTGTGCAGCTGAATGGAGGCAGCACATCTACCCGGCAGCTGAAGAAAGAGGTAGGCAATGCAGAAACGGGACCCAAAGATTGTCTGCTCCCCTCCTCTACTGGCTTGCCGTGGCTGCCATCACAAATGACCACAAACCTGGCAGCTGAAAATAGAAAGGCATTGTCTCCCATGTATAATAAGGGCACTGGAATACATTACCGCTAACATGATCTCCGTGGTGATAGAAAGCAAGTGAGAGAAACTCTGAGGACATTAAACCAGGGATGCACAATTGGAGATATCAAAACCCACCATGTGTATTCAAATATTTAAACTTTCTCACTATCGCTAGGCTCTGAATTAAACTTGCCCGTGTCCCTCGTAAATGTACATTCGTTTCAACCAACAGTTTAGCAATAATGCAAGCAATCAGATGTATTTTTATAAGTGTGTTGAACACCAAAGTGTTAGGAGAAACTGTGGCTATAAGTCATTTTTCCAAGGGGCCTACGCCCTGGTTTCTGTGGAAGGATTTGCCAATCAGGAAAACACCTCCGATTTAGAGGAGGGAGGACGGACAGCCTTCCTCCCCTGGCTGCTCAGGGGGAAGGAAGTCTGACTCAGCCCCACCCCCACTCTACTGACAAATGGAGGAGCTGGGGTCGGGCTTTCCCTCCTCCTACTGGCCACTCTTGATTTAACTGGATGCTAAGGCAAAGGAAGCCCAGGCAAAGCTGCTGTGCTGGGAACAGATCGCCTCCGGGTTGCAATGCTGGGACATGGAGTCCTCCGCTCAAGCCAGAGCCGGATTATTGCTGGTTCTGAATTATTAATTAGCCCGTAAAGGGGACCTCAGCTAACTGTTAAAGTGTCCTCGTAGATCCTGGCGGCTGCCTGGGACTCAGCCTTGAAGACCGACTGCAGCTCCGAGCAGGCATTCATGGCCAGTCTCATTTCTGACCGCGGTGATCACAGTGCTTACCCCGCCTCCTCCTCCTGGTCCTCAGTGCCAGCTCAGAGGCTGAGCTCCTCCCTGGAAATCGGCTGTTGGCTCCCACATCACTCCCCACTGAGAAACTAACTTACAACTTCCTTAAATTCTAGCAGGGGAACCGATAGGCTCCCCCACCCCCACAAGTCAACAGATCTAGAGTAAAATAACTCTGGGCAGCATAACACCAGGGGAGTTAACGGCTTCCCATACCCAGTCTGGATTAAATTACACTTGGCCGGAGGCCATCGTTGAGTGTATCTTAAGTGATATTCTCGTTCAGGGGCTGCAGCTAATGAGATTTTGATGTTCCAGGAAGTTTAGCTGCAGCCAGCTGCAAAGGGTGAACGCTGGGTGGTCTTTAGGTTCCTCCCAGTTTATAAACTGGGGGAGGTGTTTCCCTCCAGGGTTGCACTCCAGTGTTGCAATAAGGCAGGAGGCCATTCTGGGTACAACAGAGAAGAATGTAGATGGTTGAAGGCTGCCCAGTAGAAAACAAAACCCCCCAAATATGCCAAGTATTTCTGACATACGCACACCATCAAATCCCTAGTTGCCATAGCTCACAGCCCAAACCGTCTTTAGAAACCTTGGGAAAGGTCCTTTTCATCCTCCTGCAGCACGAGAATGTTTTACAGACACTCCCTCCACCCTCCTCCTGCTTTCCATTCCCGTGTCCACAGATGACGTGTGTGTGCGTGACCACACGCTGACAGTGAGTTATGTGAGACATGGCGGCGGCTGGTGGTGATCTGGATGTTGTGGGGGGCAGAGGTAGGCAGGTCCGAGCAGGACTGATGTCAGCGGTTTCATGTTTTCTGGATGGCTGGTCTCTAAAATTGTAAGTTATTTTCAGTCGCAGGGAGAAGTAACTCGCCCTGATTTGTTGGCCATCCATTTTCACCTTCCAAGAAAGTCTCCGGGAGAGTCATTTGTCATCACTGAACTGTGCTGCTGGCCACCAGCTCTGGGCAGGTGTCTTGTGCGATGCTGTTTGCATGCATCAGCCTTGTGTTTGGGGGCTAGCGGGGACTCAGCTTCCCCCACATAGACTCAGCTCCCCCCACATAGACTCAGCTTCCTCCACATAGACTCAGCTCCCCCCACATAGACTCAGCTCCCCCCACATAGACTCAGCTTCCCCCCACATAGACTCAGCTTCCTCCACATAGACTCAGCTCCCTCCACATAGACTCAGCTCCCCCACATAGACTCAGCTCCCCCCACATAGACTCAGCTTCCCCCACATAGACTCAGCTCCCCCCACATAGACTCAGCTTCCCCCACATAGACTCAGCTCCCCCCACATAGACTCAGTTCCCTCCACATAGACTCGGCTCCCCCTCATATATTAAAAGATAAACAATATGTCCCAAGTTATGTACAAGTTAGAAATTGGCAAAGTCACTCTCTCCCACTCTTCCCGTAGAACTGAGGACCAGGTTTCAGTCCAGCACACGCGGCCAGCGGCTGCACCCTCAGAAATGAGGAATGGAAGGCCCTCTGCTCCCCTCCTGCTCAGGGTCACGGATAACTTCCAGCTGGTTCCTAACGTCAAGTCAAGATTTTTTCTCTCCTTCCTGACATGATGAGTTCTGAGGCTCTGTTGCAATTTGCCCCAACCACATCCTCCCCTGTCTTCAGCCACTGGAGACTGTTTCTTTCCTAACTTCTCCCATTTATTTTTTGATGATCCTAATGGTTTCTTCAAGCAAGTGTGTATGGTGGGCTATATAACATAAAGAATGAAAACGTGGCAAACTATACCAATGTCTGAATCAACAGTAAAAATACTCCACAATCACCCCTATTCTCCAGTAGGTAACACTTGTTATACAAAGGGGAAGGCTTGAGGAGACATCTCGTTCTTGTATCCAGAGCCCTCTGAATAACAAGGAATTTCAACCCAAAGATGTGGCTTAAAAAGTAGATATGCCCAGCAGCATGCTAATAAATAAAGCAATCATTTCTCTTTATTGTAACCAGAGAATCATTTCAAAATAATAACTAGAAATAATTTATTAGGACACAAAAAAATTATCATTCTAATAATAAAAATTATTGTGCAAAAACTTTTTCTTCATAATATTTTGTTTCAAAGAGTTCTTCGGATATCAAATTCCCTTAAGAAGGGCATGCATCAAAAATATATCAAACGGTTAAGTTCAGAATTGTTTCAAGAGTTGTTTTGCTTTGATAGGACATGAGCGAATGCATAGATTTTATCAGGAATTGTAGGCAGCACTAATCATCAAGTACAGTCTATCCTGTCCAGCCTTTCACTAATCAAGTGCTGTATATCCTGTCCAACCTTTCCAGACCACAGTCCCTGCTGACCCTTGGTCTCAGGTCCTCAGCTCCACGGCTGCAGCGACCCCATCTCTACTCCATCTCAGCACCTGAAAGCCTGTCTCCCCGGCAGAACTATGCCTCGTCAGCCTTTGGATACCCAGGGCTCATCACATTGCCGCCTGTTTGGCGCTTCGATGTTTCTGAAGGAATGAAACTCCTCTCTGAAACCAGTTTTTCCGCCTCTCATACCTATCAACCCTGTCCCTGTCCTTGTGAAGTTCAAGTCCCTGGTAATGCCCTGAGCTTCCAATTAGCGACCCTCATGGGCTTCTCTTCTTTCTCTCCCAAGAAGGCCAGCACTCACGTCACAACTTCTGTCTCCTTTGTCTGCGTGCAATGTTTGCCTTGCAATGCCTCCAATTCTCTACTGCCTTCTTGTCCTAAGGCTGCCAGATACTGCTGGGAGATGTCCCAAAACCAGACTCAATACAATACAGAGCCAGGCTGTCTGAGTGAATCACCAGGGCTGCTGGGAAATCCCTTTGATCCTCCCATTCCCCAATCCACCCACCTGGCCTGCAGGTCAAGGTCATGGGCTTCGGAGCCAGAGAGTCTTAGGTTTGACTCACAGACCTACTTCTCACTGAGACCCACGAACAAGCTCTATTCCCTGAAGATTCCATTCCCTACACTGAAAACGAGAGTGTTTGCAGCCCACCCTGCCCTGAGCTCTTGGAAAGATGAAAGGGGCTCATGCGAACCATTAAGCGCAAACAGCAGCCCCTAAACAAACAGTAGGCATTCTTGTTCACTGATTACTGCCATCAGGACCAATGGACTGGAGGGGTTCCTTGCGCCTCGGTTCTCTCTGGCATTCCCACTTCTCTCTTTGCATAGCGGATGACGACTGAGACATTCTTGTAACACTCCCCTTTAACCTGTACTCTGCCCTCTGTCTATTCTAAGCTTCCTAGTTCCTTTCAGCTCCATTTCCACCTTCAATCCTTCCCTCTGTCCCATGGGTCCCTTCCTCTTTGGGTAACAAGCAAGCTCCATTTCCTCATTTCCTCTCTGTGACACCTCTATTTCAAGTTTCCGCACCATCTGCCCCCCTACCTTGCTGCCAAAATTATGGAAATGGAGCATATCTTGATGCCCCTACTTTCTTAGAATTCATTCACTCCTCAAATATATCCCTGTAATCTGGACAGAACCAAGATGGGAATGAAGTTTAGTAAATAAAATATGAACATATTAAATGTTAAGTAACATACAAGGTGGGGCAAGGTAGGTTGACAGTTGCACGTGAAACACAGAGTTTATTCTTGAATTATTATTGTGTTATTTTCCATACAAATAACTGTAAACCTACTTTTGCCCCACATTGTACATAAAAATAAATTCCCAAGTTTAAATTATTTACTTACACATTGAACATATGTGAATATAATTATTCAAATCCATTTTTATTGAAAATTAAATTGTTTTTATTTTTGCAATTAAAAATGTTCTTGGATAGAATTATTTACTTTGGGGAGACTCAAATAGATTAAACTCATGAGATAAAAGGTATGCTAATTTGTAAAACTCTTAATTCCTTCCAGTAAGCACATAATTGAAGAGAAACTTGATTTTTGCCTCTTACAAATTCACTCTACTGCTGACTCTGTGAATATTTCAGAAATTCAGAAAATGCATGTACCAAGGGGTCTTTGTATCATTCTTCCATAAATTAAAATTTTCTGAATATGAAATAGAAGATAACTGGCTATTGTCTATTCAGAATTGCATTTATTAAAAGAGCATTCAGTCAGCCCATAGATAAATCTAGGCTTCTATATAAACCCAAGTTCACTGTGTGAATTAGTAATAATCCAGCCATGATAAAAGATAGAAGAAAAGGATTTTAGAACCAGACACAGTGTATTGCATCAAAAAACAAAACAGCTCATTAAAGTCAAGAAAGACATAAAACACCTAACAAATATCAAACAATCTTTTACAAAGAGAAGATGAAATCATGAAGAGCACAGCATTAAATAATTAAGACACAGCAACACAGCTAACATTGAATTCGGTGATTACTTTAAGGACTAGTTTTCCGTTTATGTAAGACAGAGATATCATCAAGAATAGGAAGAAATAAGAATAAATTTGGAAGGTCACTACTCAAACTATGTTGTATAGTTGGCAACACACAAATAAAACCATGAAACTGAACTCTGAAAGGAAAATACAGTGGTTAATAGATAAATCTTCTTTAAAAATATTTTTTTATTGATTTCAGAGAGGGAGAGAGAGATAGAAACATCAAGGATGAGAATCATCAATCGGCCGCCTCCTGCACGCCCCCTAGTGGGGATCAAACCCGCAACCTGGGCATGTGCCCTGGAATCAAACCATGACCTCCTGGTTCATAGGTTGACGCCCAACCACTGAGTCACACCAGTAAGGCTAATAGATAAATCTTGAGACATACATTCTGTGCTTTAGCCCTTGACAAAAGGAAGGATCCATGGTCTAGCAGGACCCCGGAGACCTCTGAGGAACTTTCATGGCTCTCCTTTAACTCTATTAGAACCTCAAGGCTGAGGGGATGGTTCAGCTCATTCCAGATCACTCCTCCACATTTCCCTCCCTCGGGCCATTCCACAGAACTCGCACAGTCATTGCTGGGGAATACGTCAACAAATACGATCAAACCCTACGCATATACATTTGCAGCTCATGTGACTTCTCTAAGGGACAGTGATGACTGATTAAGTCTACAATGAGGTCCATCTGAATGCAGGTGGCATCACTGCTCTTGGCTCATTGAACTGCACCTGATCCTCAAAGCGCCAACAGATAGGGACTGAGGCTAATATGATCAGTTTTCGGGGATGCTGGTTGCCTTGTTTTCTAACGCTGTATACCGTGTGACGTTCTCTGCTATCATGAGTTTGCTGCCCACAACTCTGGGACCATTGATGGAATGACAGGCTTAGAAGGGGCATTGCTACTGACGGCTGGGAGCCCACAGGTGGCGGCTCTGGCAGGAGCCCGGGTTGGCACTGGAATCTTACCTCTAGTACTTCAACCCTTGATGCTACTCACAACCAGCGACCTCAAGCCATGTCAGAGGCCCAGTGCCCAGGCTGCATCCTTGGTCCTCGTTTTGGCTGGGACAGGACACAAATGGGTCAGCCTTGGTGTGGTAGCTTGGGGAACGGACCAGCATACACAGATGCCTGTGGGCTCATGGACTCTCGGTGGTAGCTGTCCACCTGCTTCCTCCTGCCCCAAGGGGACTCACAGCAGCACAGTCTCAGGGCTGTTTAGATTTCCTCAGAGTGTGCTGGACAAGTTTCTCTTTGACAAACGGGTTTCCAAGATGTGATAAACGCGTCAGTAAACTGAACAAATTTAACAGGAACTAAATACGTGCTCTGTACTTACATCTGCTGATTGCCAGCTTATAAAACATGGGTCCCGGCACCGTAACCATGTCAGGAAGCCTAACAGGACTAAGGAGGGAAGTGGATGAAAAGAGAGGGACCTAGTATTTCCCTAAAGAGCTCTGATGGCCCTGGCCGGTTTCGCTCAGTGGATGGAGCATCATCAGCCTGCGGACTGTTGGGTCCCAAGTTCGATTCTGGTCAGGGCACAGGCCTGGGTTGCAGGCTCCATCCCCAGTGGGGGACATGCAGGAGGTAGCCAATCAATGATTCTCTCTCATCATTGATGTTTGTATCTCTCCCTCTCCCTTTCTCTCTGAAGTCAATAAAAAATATATATTTTTAAAAAGAGCTCTAATGATGTGTATGGCCCACACTGAAACCCTTAGGCAGCCCACCCACACTGTCCCCTAAACAATTCTGACATCCAGCGTTAAGGTAGGCCGGTTATGGAAAAACATGGGAAGCCAAACTATAAAAAACTCGAATAAACTACATCAATGTCAACATTCCACTTGGAATTTTAACGTTAAAATCACTTCTTCCTTTGGCCAGGCTGAAACTTGTCTTCATTCTTAAACAAACACAAACAAAACAACAGCGCTCGAGTTATTTAGTGGCCTGCCCTAAATTTCGGAAGCTAGCGTTTATGTTTCAGCCACTCTTCGTCCCAGAGGACCCAGAAATGCTTCAGCCAACGTGAGTTTGTAAAAGCATTTGGAGGGCGTGAGTTTTCCAGTGGCCCCGCAGCCATGGCTTCCCTCGGCGTTCACAGCCTTGGGAGCTGATGGACGAGGGGCGGGGCCCGGGGACCCATCCAACACTGGGCCCCAGGCCTTCTGGCCTCCCCAGTTCCCTCTGATCCGCTTTGCACCCTGAGGCTGCTCGGAGCAGGTGGCTCCCGCTGCCAGCAGAGCGTTGTGGGAAGATCCTCAGGAAATGAATATTTATGAGCAGCCCCCATCCTCAGTTTAAGTGTCAGGGAAAAGCAGATCTTAAACACTGGGAGAATTGCCGGAAGCGCACCATCTTTAAGCATTTAGAGCCTCCTCAGGTTCCTTCTGAAGGCCTTTCATCTGCAGTACAGTAGCTACATTAGGAGGGAAACACTGAATTTGCCGGCGACGTCTGATAAATGCTCTTCAGCACGGGAAACCAGTCACGGATGTAAATGGTTTCCTCGTTTTTGGCGCAAATTGCTTTGCAAGCTCAGTTAAATCGCTTTGCCGTCCAACTCAAACCCGGTTTGGGACGCTCAAATGATGGGGGTCAAGTTTCCCCTCGCAGTTCTTCCTAAGTTGGCAAGACCATTTTCGCTCGTTTATGGGAAGTTAGGAAGAAGAACTGAGGACACTTTCTAAATCCCTCCCATGCAAACCATTTGGGGGGGAAGGTGTCTTGTTATAGCTTCAAAATGGGGGGCAAATGGTCTAATGACAGACAGAAAAAAAACAATATTTGAGATAGTAGTGTTTTATACATTTCAGTAGAGAGAGTGTAGTGGGTTTTTCTGCCGCATTGCTATGTGGCGGTGTTTTTACCCTCTCTCGGCCTCCAATTATTCATCGTGAGTGGAGGTTTAACAATATGAACCAACCACAAGACCCGCTGTAAGAGACCAGCAGTACACAGGCTAGCCAGGACCTATAATTACTGCTGTCCCCGTGGCTGAAGGGACAGACAGACCACAGTCCCCACAGACCTTGTCAGCAAAGAGCCGAGTGCTTGAATTTTAAAGAATGGTATTCATCTTCTAACATCATCAAAATGTAATATTCTAGCTTGTTTTCTCTACGGCACAACACACAGTAAAACCAAATAAATATTTTATATCACACACACGCGCGCACACACACACACACACACACACATACACACAGAAGTTAAAATTAGTGGAGCTATATTCCATTACTGGGCTATGTTTATTGTTTATTTTAAAACCTACAAATATTTGAATAAATGATAAGTGATCATTACATATTGCATTTCAATGATTAGCTAACTTGCAAAAATGTTTTATGCAGAACGCATATCCGAAAACATTAATATGAGTAGATGAATGTTTATTTGCATAAGCTAACTTAGTTCACATTAAGTACTGTTAAATGTTCTTTAATTCACCACATTCTTTTATGGCTGTTTAAAAAATTACCATCCAGCAGATTTCATAATGCAGATTTCGTTCCTAATATGCTGGGACATTTAACAAACTACTTACGATTTTATGAAGCCAACTATTCATATTTAGATACTAATCACTATAATCTAAAGAGATGTGGTAGTATATACTTTAAATTTTTATTATTTATTGATTCAATGTGCAAATTATAGTATGTGAACAATGATATTGAAAGTATTTAATTTTGGTAAAATAGAACTAGGATAAATAAAATTTATTCAACTTAATACCAACACAAAAATACATTTTAATCCAAATCAATTACTCTATTGAGTAGAACAGAGAAGTACTGAGCTTCTACTTCCAAAAGAGCAATTACATTTTTAAAGTAGAAATAACTTTTATCATATTCACTTATATTTACCAAGCTGCTTAATCATATTTCTTTAAATGCATTTGGCCGATGAAACAATTTCCTGAGAACTCGGGACATTCTATTTCATCTGGCTATATTTTAAATAAGCAAATTAGCGCTCTACATCTGGATAGATTTCTTCGGCTGATGAAATATGATTGTGTTTTTTCTTATGTGTGCATCTGGAGATGCAAATGGCTTTGTTACATACAATGACAAATCACCGCACTAACTTCCTCTTTGAGAAAAATTCTGACCAAATAAACATTGAGCTGACTAGAAATGGCATGTGAATTCTTCAAGACTTGACTGCCAACTCTTCCTTTTCTTTTTAAAAGCACATCTGGTAGAGCTGAATGTTTCCGAGTTCCCTAATTCGACCTGCTCGCCCTTGAACCTGCCCACTCTGAGTCCCGTGCCATTCTCAGTCCTGGACCAATGACACCGCAGCCAGAGGCTCCGGGGCTGCCGCTGTGGCTCGGTGAGGCTGTTGGATACACCAGGACAAATACTAACGATTTTAAATACCACAGACAGCGATCTGTGGCGCAGCGACCCCAACCCCTCCCGTGGTCCTGAGCTGGGAGAATCATGTGCCTTCCCTTCCATGCTGAAATCCTCTCCCCACCCCCACCCCCCGGAGCATCAAATCGCATACTTGGTGAATCCGCCAGGATATAAACACACACACACACACACACACACACACACACACACACACACACACACACACATTATAACAGAAGACCCGCAGGCCAGGGGTCTGCAGTGTGGACTGAAGTCCTCAAGTGCGTACCAAGGGGAAAAGGCTGAGCCCTGCTGGAAGGCTCCCTGGTTCTCAACGAGCTCCCTCGGCCAAGACGTTCCAAATCAACTGCTTAAGGATGACAGCTGCTCCACCCAGAGAGCCGCTGGCAAAGAGCCTGGCTGGGGGGCGCCATCGTGCCGGGCCTGGGGCAGGGAGGACAGGAGCAACAAGGAACCAGCCAGAGAGGCCCCAATGCAAATCCGTGAGCGAAAGACAAGGAACCTCGTAAAGCCCACCTGAGAGAAGGACCCTACTGGAACTGCGGCGACTGTCCTGAATCCTCTACGGGCACAGAGTCTCATTTAATGAGCCTTTTACTCCCTCCTGAGCTAGAATGACCACCCCCCACCCCCGGGAGCGTCAGAGGACCCCGTTCTGCTCGGGCAGGGCAGCACTGACCAACGAGAGGGTGTCCAGACGAGAGGGGCCTGGTGGCGCCCCGGACGCACGCTGAGAGGGGACAGTCCCCAGGTCTGGGCATATTCTCCTTGGAAAATCACAGGTCCGGGGAGCCTGCCTTTGTAAAGGCCGTCACGTGACAGAGTGCAGCTCCCCGGGGGCAGGATGAGGACAGCAAACGGAATACGTGTGCCCACGACTCACTCGTGATTGGAAACGTCCGGTATCGAAGCATCGAGTTGCTTGGGGTAGATCTTAGCAACGTGGGGGGTAGGTGTCCCAGCTGAAAGGTCGATGTGTCGGGGCTGCTGCTGAGCTTGCGTCTCTGCTGCGTGACGGCTGGCCTGGAGGCCCCGAGCCAGGCTCCCCGATGCTCTACCGCGTCCTCCTCACCCCGGAACCACATGCACCGTGGCGAGGCCCCCACACGCGCCTCTGGTTGCACACGCGTGTCTGGAATTTGGTTGCCCATCGCCATCAGGAGCTTTTGACACGTGAAAACGCATGTCCCACTGCAAGCCCCTTGGGCAGCATTTCTGGTCACGTGGGGGCCGGAGGTCTCTGTTCTCAGAGGCAACAGGTGACCGTGTGGCATCCAGACCACTGCTCCGAGGCCGGAGCCCCGGGAGTCAGGACGGTGGCTGGTTAGGTCTTCAAAACTGTCCTGTTCAGTGAGTGAAGGCGGGGCCTTAACCCACCAGCCAGCTGTGCTGCGGGGGTCTCCCGGTGCAGGGACAGCTAAGCAATGTCACTGCCGGGAGCACCAGCCTCAGCGATGACAGCTCAGTGGGCAGCGCCGTGCCCAGCACCGCCCGGCTCCGGCTCCGGTCAGCAGGCCCAGGCCGTGGGGCAGCCTCTGGTGCTGCTTTGGTCACCTGACGTGCAGGATGGAGAGAGACAGTGCCCTCTGCAGTCATCAATGATCAGAAACGTCGCCGCGGGGAAGCAGATCCGTAAGAATGGGCCAGCCCGCTCCTGCCTGGACGACCCGAGTCACTTTGACACGGAGACGCGGCCTCCAGGTTCGGCCGGGTGCCCGCACTCAGGTGAGGGCTTTTCGGCGTCCTGCTCCACATTGCACTTCACTTTGCAGTTGCCAAGGAAACAGAATCCACACTCGACACCACTCGGGCCTGATGTTGGCGAACTCCCTTCCCTTCCAGCCTTGCTCGTCTTGGCCTTCTCACAATTCCGCTCTGTCTGAATGCTGTCTGAGCTCCGCCCTGCCCCGCCCCATCTGTAACCCTGCTTCCTCCTCTGCTTGCTGAGAGGCTCCGTGCTGCCTCTGGTTGTCCTGGTGCCACACGCGCGTCAGGCTGCCCTTGCTGGACCCCAGGGCCGGCCCCGTGCTCTCCACCAGGTGGGCTCTATGGGGAGGGAGCATCCTCCTCCCTCTGAGCATCAGTAACACAAAGAGCCACCCAGGGCCACAGGGTGAGCGACAGAATGAGCCTCCGACCCACACTCTGAACCCTGAGCACAGAGTCAGGGGAAGTGGGAGCCGAAGGGAAATGAAGGTGCGAAGAAGTAGGACCCGTATCCAGGATCCTGACCTGCCAACCCATCACAGGAGGCGTTTTGTTTTTGTTCAACTGCCAATGGGCAGCCTTTCCTGCTTGCCCTGTCGCTCACACCCGCTGTGGGCCCACCCAACACCGCTGTCCCCCGAGCCCTGCCTGCTCCCCCTCCCCGCCACACAGAATGAGCCGTAACCTGTTCATGTCCCGCTGCCTCTGTGCACACGGCACAGCTCGTTCTATTGGAATTAGGTTCCCCGTCGCATTCCCCTTGTTTCTGTCAGTGCCCGCCAGCACGTGAGATGCTGAGTGAGAGGGAGTTTTATTCACCGCCGGTGGCCTGCATGCAGTGTCCAGCACGGAGAGAATGATCCATAAATCCTGCTGAACGCACAGGTGATCCCCGTGAAACAAACCCTGCTCCTCCCCATAGCTCTAAATCTAATTTTTGGGGGGAACTATCGACTAACATATTATCGAAAGGCAAAAATACATGAGAGGGAGCATATCATCTCTCACGGACGTATTTACGAATCAGTCTTGGAAGAAAGCTATTCGTGAGGTCCACAGGAGTGGGGCGCCAGCTAAATTATGGAGCAGCAGGTCCGAGCAGCCCCAGCGCTAATCCAATAGCTGCCTGGAACCCCTGGGCTGGAGGCGGAGGTGAATCCCAGTCTAAGCAGCATGCTGAATGCGGGCAAGGGGGCTTTGTTGGTTCTGCTTTGTTTCAACAGCACTGGGTGAGGGAGAGGGAACACACAGACGTGAGGGCCCTGTGAGGGTGAGGGAGAGGGAACACACAGAACGTGAGTGTCCTGTGAGGGTGCTCCACGCTCCAGCTGCAGTCACGCTACTCGGCAAGACAACAAAGCTTCTGGGAGCCCTGCGACCCTTCTCAGCTCCCACCTGGTGCGGGCTCCTAGGAGGCTCAGCCAGGTTTGTGAAAGTGAAGGAGATGCAGGAGGGAGAAAGGGAGGGAGGGAAGGAGAAGGGGGATAGAGAAAGGAAAGAAGGAGATGGAAGGAAAGAAGGAAGGAAGGGAGAGAGGAGGGGGATGAGGCTGAGAGGGGGAGAGAGAGGGAATGCACTGCAGACAGCCCACCTCCATCCGCTCTCTCTCAGCCGCCTGCGTCATTTGTTCCTGCACACCTCTGTGCAGAAGCCTGACAGGAAGCTCTCCGCTGGAGTTAATTTGGCCGCATGCCTCCCGCCTCACATGCGGCTAAGTGTTCGTAGTCCCGCACTCCCTGCTCACGTGACGTGTGCTTGTGCAAGCCGGTTTTCTTGGTAAACGCGGGCCCTTGGGAGCTCCGGTCCTCCTCTCGGCTCCCTTCCTTCCCGAGAAAAGGCTGTTTTCACAGCAACATTCACTTCCGCTCCACAGTCTCCTTACCCTCAGCCGCCCTCTAGGATCGATTTTCTTTATTAATAGAAAGAGAGGTCAACATGGGACACACAGGGACATGAGGTGCACATGGACCCAGAAAGGGCTAAAGAATATAAATCTCTACCATCGGACACACAGAACCCAATTCCTTACAACCTACACAGCGTCCCATTGTAGGGCCCATAGTCCACTGTACTCTCCACTGCCCTGAGCAGGTTAAAAATGAAGAGCATTAGGGCTGAACATGCACAACTAGCTCCAGCACCTTTCCCAATGAAGTTCTTCCCATCCCTTTCCCAATGAAGTCCTTCCCCATCACTCTCCCAATGAAGTCCTTCCCATCCCTTTCCCAATGAAGTCCTTCCCATCCGTTTCCCAATGAAGTCCTTCCCCATCACTTTCCCAATGAAGTCCTTCCCCATCACTTTCCCAATGAAGTCCTTCCCCATCACTTCGCCAATGGCACTCGCCCCGCCTTCTCTCGCCTCCGCTGTGCATCCCGGTAAGGCTGTGACTGTGCGGCTCAAATGGCCATAGTTGTTTCTGGTCTGGTCTGTTCTGTTCCCAGACTGATAAACTCCTCAAAAGATGAAGATGTGCCACCTTAGCCTTGTATTTTTCAGTATACTACAGTTTCTGGCCCAGCAAACGAACTTAATAAATGTTTCATAGATCAGTGCCTTTATAGGTCAATGAGAGGGTAATGACATACTTCTGCTTGTGTTTTTCTAACAGCAAAAAACAACACATACTGAAAAAGAAAAATGTAGGGAGAACAAAAGATAGTAAAAAGGAAAAAAAAATCATCAATAACGCTAGACAACCTTTGTCAAAACTTTTTCCTTTACTTATCCACTGTCAAGTTCGTAATTCTGTATGTCATTGGATCTCTTTCGGGTATCGCTACTTATGTCGTTACTAAAACTATCTTCATAAGGTTAATAGTCCTTAATTGTATGGAAACAGAAAGACAAGGGGATGAGGAAATACCGTATTTTCTGGCGTATAAGACGACTGGGCATATAGAAGATTTTCCTGGGTTAAAAAGTCGTCTTATACGCCGGAAAATACGGTAAGCGTTGTGCAGCTTCGTCTACGGGGTGGTTGCTCTCATGACCTGCCTTGACTGTTTTTCTGACTCCCTTTTACAAAACCGTGTCATTCTCACGGCCCTTCCAGGGACAAAGCTTGCCTGGTTTGCTTCCAGTGCAGATCTCTCGACACTGGGATCACAGAACCACCCTTACGACACGAGCTGGCGAGGGGCCGTGCAGACAAATGACACAGTGAAGGCCGCTACCTGAAACTAACCCTGCAGAGCTAGGCTGTTTACGTAGATTTATTCAAAAGCAGGCTACAAATGTCCTCTTCTTCCGTGCTTTGAATTTTGGGGTTATTTACTACCAACAGGTCTTTGGTTCCTGCTAAAGGTCCATTTCAAATTTCACGAGGGAGATAAGCTTTAGGAAACACGCTGTTAGAAAACTGCACATTTGAAGCGAGGGTGTCCTTTCCCGCTGCCACGAGATGGCCCACGTCCCCATCACCAGGCAATTTCCCCGCCGCGTTGAGGTGCCTCTTGCTAAGCAATGTCTTTCCGAAAAGCTCTCGGCAATAATTTAACACTTCGGGCTGCCCCGGCGACGTGGGCGACGTGGGCGAGGTGGGAAAACCCAAAAACAGATGCCACTGGAGGTGAAGCAGGGGCCGAGTCCTCACCTGAGACTCGGGGTCTCCCGGTGACTGCTCCGCCCCATCACAAGCAAAGATAAACTCGGGAACGGAAGACACCTTACTTGTACTTTTTGTGCTCAGCTTTAAGCACCCGAGAGCATGCCAATGGCTAAATCATAACCAAGTAATTCCAATTATTTTAAAAGGACAATCTTTGAAGTCAATATTTGCCATGATCACATTGCTCTTGTCTGTGTGTGTGTTGTGTGCACATGGGCACGTGAATAAGGAGATTCTTTGGATGTGATTATTGGGGTTCAGATACTGGCCTTGCCATTGATTAGCTATGTGACCTCAACTAGCCCATTGGGCCTCTCGGTTCCTCAGTGCCTCGTGTATAAATTGGTTGTGCCGACAATGCCGACTCCTAGGGTTTGTGTGAGAGTTGAATGAGTTCCTACAAGTGAAGTCCTTAGAACGTGCTGGGAAGACAAGCTGCAATAGGCCGCTCCCCTAGGCTGGCCTGTGGGAGGGGCATGGCTTAGACCCGCCCTCGGATGCTGTGAGCAGCCAATCCCTATGAACCAACCACATTAGAATCAAGAATATGCTGCACGTCTAAAACTCTTCAAGATAAGCCTTTATATGCGTACTCCACCCCGAAGCTTGATGGCCTTCTCCATCACTCGCAATGTCTCCCTCTCTCTTTTCCACCACGGTGATGAGAGAAGGCCCAGACACCTCCGGGGTGCTGGACTCATGCCCAACACTGAGGGACAGACAGTTCCTTGTCTGCCAGGGCCTGTGCGTGACAAGCACTTCATAGGTAGACGTGTACTCCACCCTTACCCATGCCTAAGGAACTGGGTTCCCGTGTTAACCCCAATTTCCACACAGGAACCCGAGGCTCTGGGCAGCTGCACCGCCAGCAGCGTGTCAGGGCAGAGTGGGAGGTGTCTGTGGGTCTGCAGGGACACAGTTGGCTCCTCCGGGTGACTCCATAGCAGGGAAAGGGCTACATAGGAGACTTGCTTTAACAGCTTCATTTCCCGCTGAAGAACCCAGAGTAAGGCGGGGGCTAAACTGATACCAAGTCTACATCCTTCGCCTTGTGGTCTGAGGGTCTCTCTGTCCCAGCCCTGTGCCCCCTCCTTCCCTCTGGCCTAATCCTGAATGTATGTCTTCCCACGTCTTCAGCTTGGAGAAGAACGTCAGGGGAAAGGAAGAAACTGTTTGCCCTGAATACATTCCTCCCACACACCCGTTTTCCCTCCTTTGAAGCAGCAGCCGCTGCCAACACAGGATCCCCCCGGGCCTCGCAGAGGAAGGTGGAGATGAGAAGACAGAAATCCTTCCTCCAAACAACTCTGTGCATGTTTTTCACTCTAAACTCCTTCTTTCATTAGTGAACGCTATTAAGACACCCCTGAAACCTCCAGGCAAGAACTGCAAAGCACGGAGTTCCAGGAGCTGTCCCTGGTCCCTAATTAGCTGCCCAGGGCCAAACCAGGGGGAGTCTGGTGATTGGACACACAGACAGCCACCTTCTTCTAACTCCTTTTATTGGAACCCATCCTTCCCATCGCCTGCGGTCCCTTCTGCCTTCCCTCCGTTATTAGAGACAAACTTCATTAGCCAAAGGCAGGAGGCAGAGGAGATTGCTTCCACGTGTATTTGAGGTTTTGATGACCTGAGGCTTATCAAGAGAACACAGAACAAGAGCTGGAGACAGTACTTCTAGGCTTAGACCCAACTGCTTGCATTCTGACTCTGACACTTGCAAGGCAAAGCATTCTTAGCCGTAAGCAGAATGTTTCAATATTTTGCATGCACATATACATCCATCAGGCACACACAAAAACACACATGCAAAGTGCAATATGTTACACTGGCCCATTTGGAAAAACATAGGGTTATATTGTAATTTCGCATTGAGAATGGTCTCCTTTTTATTTTTTAAAAAATATTTTGATACCTTTTTAAAAAATACATTTTATTGATTTTTTACAGAGAGGAAAGGAGAGGGGTAGAGAATTAGAAACATCAATGAGAGAGAAACATCAATCAGCTGCCTCCTGCACACCCCCCACTGGGGACGTGCCCACAACCAAGGTACATGCCCTTGACGGGAATCGAACCTGGGACCCTTGAATCTGCAGGCCGAGGCTCTATCCACTGAGCCAAACCGGTCAGGGCTGGTCTCCTTTTTAAACTGAGGTCAGGTCATGAGCAGAACAGTAACGTGTTGATTTAGTCATTAAATCAATAAATGTTTATGGAGAACCTACTATGTGCTAGGCACTCTCCTGAGTATTGAGAACACCCCAGGGAGCCAGCCAGGCGAGGTCCCTGCCTTCATGAAGCTCTGTTCCTAGAGGAGGAGACAAAGGGTGAACAGGATGAATAGATAACATGTACAGATTGCCAACCTGTAATAGGCTCTGGGGAGGAGAGAAGTAAAGCAGCAAAGGGCAGCATGAAGCAGCCAGATGAAAAGAGGAGAAACCGGACATGGCGTGGTCAGCCAAGACCTTCTGAGAAGGGGATCTTGGAATTCAAACGAAATGGATGTGAGAAGATACTGGGGAGACTGGGATGCCCCCAGAGAAGAGCAAACCCAAAGGCCCTGAGATGGAAAATTATCTGGCATCAGTGAGAAGCCACAGTGGCTCCAGAGAAGAGTAGTAAGAAATGAGGTCAGAGAAATACGAGGAGGCCAGATTACGTAGAACCTTCCAGTTCATGCTAAATAGTTTGATTCTTGCCAAGAGTGAGATGGGGATCTGTTAAAGAGTTTTAAGCAGAGAAATGACATGATCTGACTTACATTGTAACAGAACCACTCGGATGGGGGGTGGGAGGGCTAAAAACAGATGGTCAATAACTGGTGGCTTCTGCAGTAAGCCAGGGGAGAGAGGATGGTGACTGGGAGAAGCAGGGTGGCAGTGGGGTGGGAGGAAGTGGTCAAGCGCTGGATATGTTTCTAAAGTAGGGACTAGAAGACCTGCTGATGGAATCAGTAAGAAATATAAAATTTTATTTTATTTTCATTTTTATTGAATTGATTGGGGTGACACTGGTTAACAAATTTATATAGGTTTTAGGCACACCGTTCTATAACACATCATCTGTGCACTGTACGTCGTGTTCACCGCCCCAAGTCAAGTCTCCTTCCATCACCGTTTATCCCCCCTATACCCTCCTGCACTACCCACTTCTCCTCTGCAATCAGCACCCATGAGTTTTTTATTTTTCTTTTCTGTTTTGCTCAACCCCTCCACCAAGATGTAATTTTTTTTAAAGGAAAAGTTAAGGTTGAAACTTAACCTTTTGGCCTGACCAACTAAACCTTGGTGTTGAAATGGGGAAGATTACATAGGAATGACTGCATGTATATGGTTTTTGTTTATTTCTTTGGGGTTCTGTTTTGTTTGCTCGAGATGGGGACGGCATACTAGGAGCTCAGTTTTTTTAACGTGTTCAATTTAAGATGTCTATTAAACATCCAAGCTGGGATGTCAAGTTGATAATTGGATGTACAGGTCTGGATTGATAGAACAGGTCTGAGAGGAAGAAATGAATTTGGGAGTCATTAGCATATAGATGAGGGAAAAAATCAACAAAAGAGTCTGCGAAAGACGGGTCAGGAAGTCGGGGGAAAACTAAGTGCATGTGGTGTCCTCGAAGCCAAGTGAAGGAATTATTCTGAGGAGGAGAAAGTAAAAGTCTGATGAATACTGCCCAGAGGTCAAGAAGGTTGAGGACTGAGAACTGGCTGCTAACGTTAGTCATGTGGGTTGCTGTCAGCCTTGACAAAAGTAGTATCGATCGGTGGAGTAGAGAAGTGCTGACAAAAACTTGAGTAGGAGGAGAAAAACGGAAGATGGTGAGCACAGACAACTCTTCCCAGAAGGTCTGCTCTAAAGAGACAGCGAGCGGGAGAGGGAGAGGTGTCCCTGACATCACTTTGGTCCAACTGTTGAGTCCAACCACAATTCATGTCATTATTCTACCCAATTATTCTCCTCCTCCTCCTCCTCCTCCTCCTCCTCCTCCTCTTCCAATAATTTTTTCAGTTGGTCTCCACAACTACATCTAATATGCCATTTTCCTCTCTTCCTCAAACCACCCACAAAGTTTAAATGTTTTAAACTACAATAAACCACACATAGATGATTCCTTCTTTAATATTCTTTTGTTTAACAAGTAATCCCACTCTCTTTTTCTGGTCTTGCTTAAGGTCAAACTTCGGGATTTTCTACCATATTTTTATGTGGCCATAGGGTCTTTCCATGTATTTGACTTTTTTCATATCTGCCTCAGCTGAGTAGCCCCAGAAACCCATACTCATCTACCAGCAAATAGCCCCCAAACTAGCAAGTGCATTGAGCATTAAAGCAATGTTCAACTTCTGTGCTCCAAATCAAAGGGGAAAAATAAAATTCCAGTGACGGAACACGTCACTATCACATAGGATCACCTATAAGTCTTTTTTTGGTTATTATTTATTTGCTTACTAATTATTTATTATATAGGTTTGCCATTAAATACTCTCTGGATAATAGGAAGATAGATTACCATAAGAAAACTAATAAATAAGTGCATTGGTCAATATCTTTCAGCATTCCATTAGCAATAATGCATTTTGTAGGTTTTATAGTTATTGAACAAAGAATAATCACCATCCTGTTTGCAAACTAGAACTCAACTTTCAAAATGGAAATTAGAATGATGATCACTTCACTCGAGTCTGGGAGCACCAGAAACTATTTAGGTCTTTACAAATGGTAGCTACGTTTATGTCCCACAACTAATAATCATTAGAATGAAAGCTTTTCTATTTCAACATGTGCCATTTAAACCTGCTCTAAAAACAACACATTATCGCTTTTATGTTGTTCATCAACATCAGCGAATCACAAGCCTTCACTGTTGTTTTCTCTCCGTCTTTAGTGTGGTGATTTGCATCTCTGATCTCTGGGAAATTGCAAGAAGCATTCCCTTTATGTTGGATTTTTATTTCTTCCTTTCTTTTGGGTTTGCAATTAAGAGTCTGGTTTCTCCTGACATTAAAGTCTATATTCTTCTAAAGAGACTATTATTTTGTCAACTGACAGTTTCATTAATAAGTAGAATTACCATCTGCCATGTTGCATCTTAAATTATCCAGTAATTGCATGTATATTAGTTTTCAATTTGGGGAATTAATCTCTTGAAAAGATACTCCCCTCCTTTATTAGAGTCAGATAGAGTTACAGGTGCATCTCAACAGGATTAGATTTGTAAATCCACGTGGCTGTTTTGTTCTTGCCACACTGTACTCATAAGGTGAAATTTCACAGTCCTTTCTAGGAATACTCCATTCTTTAACACCGAGTTCAGTATATAAATGATTGTGCTTTTATCCTTATTGCTTTCTCATATATGGTATGATTTTTGAAAGACAAAGAGATGTAACATTTTGTCTTCTGGACGCTTGGTCAAAAAATAAGAGTCAGTTGAAATCCTCTGGATGTATTTTAAAGGGAAAAACATAGCCTGGTTCCTATGAACTAGCAAGGAGGATTTGGGGGTATCTCAGCAATCACCCCACTTTAAAGCTGTTGTCAAGAATAAAGGGCACACACCTCCATAAACATGAACCTCCTTCCATTTTCTTAAAGCCACTGTCTTTATTTCGCCTGCCAAAACTGTTTCAGAAAAAATATAGATCTTTGGCTGCAAATTCCAATTACAAACAATTTCAGAATTCTCTTAAGGAAAACAGTATTTTTTCTTTCTTTCTATAACAGATTCCTTTTCATGTCATTTTCATTCAGCCTTATTTCCCTATGTCTTATCTCTCTATTTTTATTTTAAACCATATATATTATGCAGACAATCTTATTCCATTTGGGGTCTCAGATTTGGATGTGGGCAATCTGTGGTATTTGCAGAGAACAGAGTGAAGTGACCCAGGGGCTCTCATTCCATCTGCACATGTGCGGACAAAACCCTAATGAACAGATCTGAAGGGAGCCTGGGAGAGCGGGGAGAAACGGCAGAGACATAAAAACCTGAAGCTGAGGAGATTTAAGTCACCGGCCAGCCACGCAATGAACTACATGGGAACAAAGGTTAGACCTCAAACTCCCTGGTTCCGATTCTGTGCAGTTTCGCTAAGTCACGTGTTCTCCTGGAGGCAGACTTCAGGCATCCGTGGCCATGCCTCGGAGGGAGAGCGTAGAGTTACCCGAGTTTGCCTGGTGCCTGAGCATCTCCTGGAAACACACGTGAACTTCCCACAGCAGAAGCCTTCCGCTAAGGCTGTCTGACCCCATAGGCAACAGCTATTCCTCTTTGAGTGTTTTCTCTTTTCTTTTCTATTTTTTTAGAGGCAACAAAGCTCATTTTAAGTGACTGTTTAAGAAAACCTCTTCTATCTTGGAACTCCTTTGCAGGCCTGCTCTCCTGCCCTGGCTGTGCCCGGAGCAACCTGCGGGTACTGTGTGCTGTCTGCAATGGCCTGCTGGCGGCCCTCCCTGGGAAGGTGCATTTTTTATGAGGGATAAAGAGCAGCCCATTACAGGCACGGAAACCCTGGAGGAAATGGACTCTGGATGCTCGCTGCCTGGTGGAGGGCAGGGGGAGCTCCATTGCCCCTCCCTGCAACCTCTGCTCCAGTAAATGCCAGCCCAGCCCTGCCCGGAGCACTCCTGGGATGAGAGATCCAAGTGTCTGGGGAGCAAGGAAAAGGCAGGGCAGGCACTTCCCGGGCGGGCGGGTGGGGAGAGGGCAGCCCTGCCTCAGAGCCGGGGAGTGGATCTCTCTTCCTGCGGAGATGTGGCTGCTGTGGGCACGCCTCCCGCTGCCAGCCAAGCCAGCGGCTCAGGCAGTCCCCGGAAAACTCGTTAGCTGCACAGCCATGAGCCCGCCCCTGCTGCAGCTGGGCGCTCTGCTGAGCTCCATGGCCATGATCTCAAACTGGATGTCCCAGACGCTCCCCGCCCTGGTGGGGCTCAACACCACGAGGCTGTGGACGCCAGACGCCTTAGTAAGTCACGCTGTGCGCGCGGGTGGGCTGGGCCGCTGGGGAAGTGAGTGCATTAACCAGTGGGCTGGCTTCTGCCGATTGAGAAGGCTGAGATTTTTGCTTCTCTGGGTGGTGGTAATGTTAGTCTTTTTTTTTTTTTAATGAACACGTAAAAATTACATGAAAAAAAATAGATTTCCCCAGAAATTACCTGCGCAAGGAAAAGCTAGACTCATTGAATGCTTCAGCATAGACAGCGTTCACTTAACGATATTAACCTGAGGTTTGGAAGGACATTTAATTTTTGTTTCTTGTATTTTAAATCTTCTTTAATTGCCTGTAAAATCCCATTAATTGTCCCTACAGAGTCTAGTCTTTCTAATCTAGCTGTGCTATAGCAGGTTCTTCCTTGAACTTGAATTCCTGTGACTTTGCAATGCATTCAGCCAGAGAAACCAACCTCTTTTAAACATAAATGAATAATAAAAAAAAACACCTCAGCAATTGAAAGCCTGCCAAAAAGACCTTAAGAAGCTAAGAAACGCCAAGAACAGATAACTTGCCTGATGAAAACCCTCTCTCTGTACTGTTTAATTTTTTATAAAGACTTTTCCCGTTACAAGTGTAACTCCTGTAGTCTCCCTTCCCTAAAATGAATGGCTTCCCCCTCCCCAGATTAGAAGCAAGTCTCTTCGGATAGCTGGAAGCCACCTTAGTTAGCTATCCTCTTAAACCTCCGAACAAAAACGAAAACTATCGGTTTTGCAAATAGAAGTGCAGAAACCCAGTGGAGGGGGTGTTCTAGAGACAGTTCCCTGCTGCCCCTGAAGGTCTATGTTTTCATCTGATCTGTTTTTGCCACGGGACTCCCGCAGTACAATCAGAAAAAGCCAGCAAAAAAGGCACGTAACCCTCTATTTTCAAGACTTGTTTGCAGCTACTACTAATAATTAATCTATCAATCAATGTGCAGTGAACTGAGTAGAGCCAGGGGGTCAAATTAATTACATAATTAGCCTGACTGGCCAGGCGCTTGGGCGCCAGCAGAGCGCACGGGAGGCGCACTGTCACCTGCCCTTACGTTCCCTCCGCCCTTGACTGACGTAAGAAACCTCAGCGCCAGGTGCCGAGACCCCTCCTGGCCGCATGGTGTGTGGCTGGAGGGATGGAACGAAGATTGCGGTTAGAAAGAAAGCACAGGAGCCCAGCCAGTGTGGCGCAGTGGTTGTGCATCTACCCCTGAACCAGGGAGGGCAAGGTTTGATTCCCAGTTGGGGCACAGGCCCGGTTTGTGGGCTCAACCTCAGTAGGGGGTGTTGCAGGAGGCAGCTGAACGATGATTCTCTCTCCTCATTGATGTGTCTATCTCTCTCCCTCTCCCTTCCTCTCTGAAATCAATAAAAACATTTTGTAAAAAAGAAAGCATTCTGTCACCAACAAACAATTACAAAACAAAGAAACTCACACCACTTCCTAATCCCCGAGCCAAATGCCCTCACTGTGCGTGTGAGTACCGGGGGTGCTCGCCAGCTCAGCTGTGTAATAAACTCCGTCCGGGAGTGAATCTGAACTGAGGAAGTCAGCACTGAGCCCCTCAAACTCCGCACCTTGCCTCTGAGATGGACAACTTGTATGTAGACAAGACATTGGCTTGGTTATTTCCAATGTTGATGGCGAAGAATTGAATTTCCAAAATAATGCATGATTCTCTTAGGGCCTCTCTTTTGTCATTTTAAAGTAAGTTTATGTTCTTTACTTTCCGGTTGGTTATCTGTTGGTTGAAAAGTAATAAAGCATCGCTATGGTTTATGGATGTGCCGTCACAACCAAATATTCGTTTGGATAAAAAAAAAAAAAATCTCAGAAAGTTCTGGAAAGTTTGTGCTATGGTACTTACTAGAATGGATGGAGAGACTAGCTTCAAAGGTTCTTTTCTCCTTTACAGAAGTGGCATACCTTGCCCAAGAGCAAGGTCGATGATGGCCTTTCCCTACCTTAATTATTCAAGATAATTGCTCATACTTCAGAATTCCCGTGGTGAAAAAGAATGAATCTGTACTTCCTAGATTAAGATCATCAATTGTTAATGCTGGAACGGCTCTTAGGAACCATCCAAGCCAGGAATTTTCACACTATTTTTGGCAGCAATGCCCGACTATCTGGCTATTTTATTCAAATCCTACATAAGCTGAATACTGAATAAATATAGGGTGTCCCCCAAAAAATGTATATACACTTTGAATGAGTATAAAGGCAGTGCTTATCAAAACACATTTCATTTTAAAAATTGAGCTTATCAGCTGTGAAAGTGTGTATACATCTTTGGCGGGGGAGAGGGGAGACACTCTGTATTTGTTGCATGAAACTTGGAGTGGAAATCCAATATGTAAAACAGGTCATCAGTCCCACAAATAATTAGTGATGGGAGAAGGCATTTCCTGGGCCTGCACCCTCTACCCCCTTCCCCCACAATCAACCCCTTGGCCCAGTCAAGATGGGGCCTCAGAAACCCTGGAGCTCGCAAGAGCGCAGCTGGAAATGCGGCTGAGCTGGCCCAGCTTCCTCATTCCAGGAGTGGGAGGCAGACCCCGACGTGTAAGCAACTAAATCGGTCTCCCCAGCTGGTTAGTGACAGAGGCAGGGGTGGAAGCTAGTCACCTGACTGCATCCTCGCCTTGGGATTGGCCCATCCCTGCCCTCCTGGCCCCCGGCACCACCCTGGGCACTTTCTGCCCTGCTGAGGTGGTTTCCCCAGGACCCCAGACCCCCTTTCCTTAGATTGAGGGATGGCAGTCCCCTCCCAGTAGGCCGAGCTATGAGGTCCAGCCCTTCCCAAGGTTCTCACTCAAGGTTCTCACTTAAGAGAGAATGAATGGGATGAGCCTGAAAGTGTGTGTACACCAAAAATAAAAATAATAAAAATTAAAAATAGTCCTTAAAATTTGATTTAGGAGGGTTTGTGAAATGTGCGGATAGAAAAAAGTAGCTGGTTTACACTAATGTGAGCGTAGTCTTTCTTTAGAAGGGTAGTTTTAAGTGACCTGAAAAAAACATTTTTTTAAGAAAGAAAGACAAGCTATTAACAAGGAAATGGCAACGAAATACGTTATGGCGGGCGTCTCTGAAGTAGGCCGTGTAGTGCCCACTGGATTGTTTCAAGAGCCGAGTGAGGATTGTGAAGTCCAGGATGCTTTTATTAGTTAAGTAGCTGAACCCAGCTCCTCACCTGGAGAATAAGCTCCCTCTTATCTTTCTCAGACCCTGGAAACCCCCTCCTCCTTCCCCTTTGGCCCTGTTTCCTTTCTATCCCTGTTTCTCCCCCTTCAGACCTATTGCTGGGCACGACCCCTGGAGGAGCTGGTGCCTGCGGGGGCTGAGCCTGGGCGGGCAGCAGCTCGCCCTCCTCTGACACTGCTCCGGGTGGCCAGTAATTTCCCCTGAGGCTGAGCTTCTGAGAACCGCCCCTGCTGGGGGCTCCACGGGGGCAGGGCCTGGAAAAGAGCAAATGAGCAGACGCCCGCTGTCCCCAGGAAGGCCAGCCAGCTGGGGGCACGAGGCCTGGAAGGCACCTGTGGGCACTGGCGCTGCTTTGCTACATTTTCAGATACTGAGCTGGCTTCTCCTCTTACATAGCGACTCCAGTGAGCGAGTCCGCCCGAAGGGCCACAAACCAAGGAGGATGCCCGGCTGCGAACCCCAACATCTCCCTGCTCCTTCCTTCATTCCCGGAGGGAGGGGCCCGGAGGCCCTGCTTTGCAAGGACTGGTTTTCTTCCGAGTGGAGTCCTCAGACACAATGTCCATTTTGTGAAGGAGCCACTCAGCCAATTAAGGGTGGAGAGAGGAACGAGAGAACAGAGTGCACTACCTGGGCGCCAGGGAGAATGGGGAGACCGCCTTTTCAGAGCAGAGCTGAGGCTGGGTGGGAGGGTGCACTGGCTCCCGTGTAAGTGCTTAGAGCAGAAGCAGGACCCAAGGCGGGAGGGAGGGCCGCCTAGGAGGCAGGGACACTCCCACCAGGCGGAGTTCAAGGACAAACACGGGGGAGGGGGGAGGGGGGCACACAGGACAAGAGTCATTGTGGACAGGCACAGGACCCCTTAGACCCCTGCGTCCTTCCCACCTCCAGGCGGCAAGCCCAGGGGACCAGCCAGCCTCGCCTCGATGATGCCTTGGAGTTTCTGTTGTTTTTACAGGCGCGTTTTTTCCTTAGAGCCTGAAGGTTCTCTTGAATGAGGAATAAACGTGTTGCATTTCCGTTCCAACTAGTCTAAGAAAGGAAGCCACCTGCCCTCAGTGACATCTGCATTAACACGTCCTCCAAAACAGAGCTCCCTTCAGCGCGGTCTGCCAGCCTCGCTCCCAGTCCTGTCCTCACGTGTCCCCCGCTCCACAGCGAGAGCCATGAGCGCACCAACCACATCCCACTCTGAGGCCAAACCCACCCCGAACAGAAGAACCAGGAGGGGTTTCCATCACTGGGGTATCACCCCCACTCTCCATCGGAGAGGTTTTAAGTACATTTTCCCGGACGTACGTGTCCCTAACCCGCACTCCCAGGACCAGGGTGCTTGCTCCTTTCGCCTCCATCGGCACTTTTGAGAAAGGCCCAGGCCCAGCCGAGGGGGTGGATCGGTTGCTTAAGCATCATCCTGTGCCCCAAAGGGTTGCGGCCAGTTTGATTCCCGGTCAGGGCACACGCTTGCATTGAGGGTTTGATCCCTGCCTGGGGCATGTGGAGGGTGGCCTCTCAGCCTCTCTCTCTCTCTCTCTCTCTCTCTCTCTCTCTCTCTCTCTCTCTCTCTCTCTCTTCTCTCTCCCTCCCCCCACCCTTTCTCTAAGCATGTCCTCTGGTGAAGAATGGGAGGGAAAATGCCCAGAAACTCAGCATAAAACGTAAGACCCAGCAATGTCCCACCCACTGATTTTGTGCCCTTCCAAGGATGGGAATCCTGGCCCTTGCCTGGCCCTCCCCCTGGGCCCCGATAGGTGACTGCCATGCAGAAAACCCCACTTGTGTCGCCAGGACATCACTGCCAGCGTCTCGTCTGGGTTGCCAAGTCCACGTGCTTCCGTGCTGTTTGGAGAATGCCCTCCACCCGCCTGGGGCGCCTCCCCCAGAGCACAGGCCTTTCTGGGTACTGACCCGTGGCCTCGGACCACTCCCCGCATCTACGTGCAGAGACGGATGCAATGAGCTCTGGGCCTAAAGCTGGAGGAAACGTCCCACGTGTGACGTTTACTAAATGGGTGATTTGGGTGGGGGGAGTTGCTTACGTTTTTTGAGTTTGTTTCCTGATGAGTAAAATAAGATACTGTTTCTCATCTGTTTCTAAAGGAAGTTGGTTCAAAAGAAATGAAGCTAACACAAGGTGAGAAGCTTTCTAAACAGAGAAACCTATTGCCATGCAAGACATTGTATTAATTTCTCCTTTTAGCCGGGTCTCCGGGACCCTCCTTCCCGGTGCAGAGCCCGGAAGTTTGGAGGTAACTTCCGTATGGTAGCTTTACATTTACAAAGACGGCTTTGCAATTAGATTATAAGCAAGGAATGCAGACTTAAAACCCGATTGTGGAAATTATCATTTCATTCTCCTATTTAGAGCACTCTTAAATACTTCATGACTTTTGTAATATTAAGAACTGCTAAATAGTTCATTTAGTTCTAATTAACACACAAGGTTCAAAGGACTGCATCAGCCATCACTGTGATTGGCAGTGTTTTGGAAGGTAATGAACCCCACACACCCTCCAGGTCCAAGTTCAGGGTTTCACAATTGTTCAGAAAATTCTAGCAAGGCCATGCTCGTGGCACAGGGAAGTTTGGGTAACTGGTGGTTACCTGGTAAACTTCCAGGCTCCGATTCAGACTGTGCAAGCACCAATCCCAGCTCTGCTGATGACCCTCCATGACCTTGGAGCAAGTTCCTTCCTGTCTCCAAGTCTCAGTGTCCTCGTCTATAAAATGGGCAGAATAGCATCCCCTGGTCTACAAGGTTACTGCCATGTTCAAAGGCGCTAGCACCGGTGAGCTGCCAAGCAATGGCTAGAGCTCCGGGAAAGTCTGCTGTTACCATTACACGCGTGTAACCGACACCTGAATACTTGCTCCTACAAGTTACAACAGAAGCAGTCGTTTTGCAAAACCACCTAGTTCCTTTGTTGCACGGGAGGTTTTCGTTGTTTCATTTGGACCCTCATTTTAACGCGAGTGTGGGTGCCCTAGAGGCGACACTCCTGCAACCCCCTTGACTCATCACGAACCCCGAAACAGGAGTCTCCTCTTAGAGTAGCCTTCCTCACGCTCCAGGTACCTTCTCGCTGCCCAGGAGGTGATGTGTTGCATTGGGATCCTTTAGACTCACTCCGTAGTAGAGAAGGCCGTGGCTCTTTACAATGATTCTTACAGGGAGACAACTGGGAGATCAGACGAGGCTGCAGTCTGCGCTTTGATGAAGCGGACGCCCCGGGGAAATGCAAAGTGAACACCAAACCTATGCACCTCCCCACGTTCCTCATTCCAGGCAACGCCTGACCCCTGACCCTGCCCGGCCGTGATCAGCGCCTCACTCGTCAGTCAGCCCAACACTTGGCAGGTGGACAGCAATATGAATGCTGCCAGGCATCATGGTTGCTGTTGGCGCTGCTGTTGAAGGTGTTCTAACATTATAATTGAGTTGGCCCTTGCTCCTTCATCCGAAAGCTAAATTTATTCGAGTGACAAGCCTGAATTTTCTGACAGTTTTTGAGATTTGAGTCCAATGCCAGTAGCCCAGCCGCATCTACAAAACCTATGTCTGGATACATTAATCCCATCCTGTTCCTAAGCTTAAACCTTTAATCATATCAGCGAAACCACTGCTAAGCTGTTTCCATCTCCAGTCTGTACGTAATCTCTTTGCATTGTTTTCTCCTTTAATACAAAAGGAATATTCTTTGAGATCCTATCTGACGGTAATAATATATAATTCTGAACACAGCTTTCTATCCCAACTGGATATTCAGGTATAAATCCTAGGAGGCAGTGGTGAGGGAGGATGAAAAAGATAGAAATACTCATAAATCCAATGCCCCAGAAACAGGCGAGGCAATAGGAAACTTCTATGAACTACCCAAAAAGGGCGTTTGCGAAAGGAGCCCCAAAAGATGGGCGTGTCGCTGAATCCCTTGAAAAGAAACAGATCGGTGTGCTGGCTGACGGTACGTGAGGAGCTGGGGCCTGGGACGGAAGAACTAGGAGATGACCGCTGAGAACCCCAGAGAGATGCTGGCCTCCATTCACGTGCTGTTCCAGCCCCGTCTCAGCGGCCCACCCAGCCCTTCTCCCAGCCTTCCCGGGCCTCGCCCCTCCACGTCCATACAGACGCCTTCCTTCCTAGACTCATCCGTCCTCCTCTTCCCTGGCCAGAAAAGAAGCGCCTCCCGGCCTGCTGAGTCCCGGAAAGCGGAGAAGGGACGCTGGGAATGTCGGGTCCCGGTGGGGGCGTGAGCCAGCGCTCACTAAAGGCGGCCATGGAGCTGTTTCCGCAGGAAACACACAGTCAGAGGCAACCTGGACGGTCGGGGTTTTCCTACATCATGTGACTGACCTTTGAAAACAGTTACCTGGCCCGGCCGGTGTGGCTCCGCGGTTGAGCTCCGACCTAGGAGCCAGGAGGTCACGGTTCGATTCCCGGTCAGGGCACAGGCCCGGGTTGCAGGCTCGATCCCCAGTGGGGGGCGTGCAGGAGGCAGCCGGTCCATGACTCTCTCTCATCATTGATGTTTCTGTTTCTCCTCCGCCCTTCCTCTTTCACAAAAAATCAATAAAAATGTATTTTAAAAAATAATAATGGGCCCTTAATGCAAGGGCAGCTCCTTGGGATAAAACTTTGCTTCAGAATATCACATGTGATTAAATCAGAAGAGAATATATTACTAATTGCCGCTATGGCTGAGAAAGGCAAGCTGTCGGATTCTACAGAGAAAGACTGGTCGTGTGTGTGTGTGTGTGTGTGTGTGTGTGTGTGTCTAAGTGGTTATCGGATGCTCCTAAAGCAGCATTCGTCTGTCCACAGAGCACTGGGGAGAGGGCAGGCTGGTGAGTATCGGTCACACGGAGCCTAGAGGGAGAGGACTGCTAAGGAGGCTGTAACTGAGGGAGGCTGTGCCGTCCATGCAGCCTGTCTCCACACTTGCTTTTTAACTGTAAAGAGTAAAACCAGACTTTCACTGTAAGATGCTTTGCTTCAAATGCTACCAACTGGCCTTCTCCCCGCTCTAACGGGTCTGTGTGGTGTGCTTCCCCGTTTCCCCAGACGCAGGTCAGCCCCAAGGAGGGGTGGCAGGTGTACAGCTCCGCGCAGGACCCCGACGGCCGATGCATCTGCACGGTGGTGGCTCCGGAGCAGAACCTGTGCTCCCGGGATGCCAAGAGCAGGCAGCTGCGCCAGCTGCTGGAAAAGGTACGAGTCCCGGGCCGCGGGCACGTGTGTACTGAAACCCACTGTTCTTTGGAAAGGAAGTGGGGGGAGGCGGGACGTGGGGATCAGGGTCCTCCCAGTGTTTGCCCCTTCCCGGAAGGAGTCCCCCAGCTTCCTGCTCTGTTCTACTGCGATGGCTTTTCACTGCTTAGACTGGCTCTCTGTCATCTATCTTCATATCCAGTTGGTGTCTCCTTAATGGCGGGGGAGTGGGGGGGGGGGGGTGGGCGGGAGTAGGAAGTCTTATTCTGCTGCCAGAAATGGAGCCTCGACTCTCAGAATCACACCAGGCTCCTTGAGCTCCTACTTTGGGATTCCATTATGAACCCTGCAAGCAAGCTAACTAATGGCATGCCCTGTGCAAGCTCTCTGGACGGATAACGAACAATTCCAAGTATTTGCCATCACTCTCTAAGGCACGCCTTTGAGCATCACGCTCTTCAGTTTCACTCAATAGCGTTTGCTGTGTCATTTCCTGAAGCCGGTCCCTAACAATCAACTGCTGAGTGGCCCTGATTTCCTCTTTTACAGACACCAGTCAGCTCATGAACGGTTATTGATGTGCAGTGTGGGGAGAACTAAACAAAACAGAGCAACAATGGACGGTTCTTCCCATTCTTCTCATTCAGACTTTGCCTGAGCGGGGCCCTGGTACAGCAGCACAGCTGGGGTGGCCAGGCTGATGGGGGTGGGGAGAGGGGGAGGTGGCAGCAGCTACAAGTTTAAAGGCCATCGGGGGCGATGCGATGCATCAGGTGGCACGAGCCATTGGAGGATATTCCTCTCAACCACTCACGCGGTGCCATATCCATCCACGCAATTGGACATCCATGGGAGCTTCACAGAACGGGAAGCCAGGAAAATGAAAGCGCTGAATCTCTGAGTACAGGCATCCCCATGTAGGCCATTCCGATGGCACACGGGACCCGACCTTCGCATTCCCCGTTGACCAAGCACCTCACACGGTACGAGAACGCTGCTCCCACCAGCAGTGTTCATAACAACAGCTCCCATCTGTTCTTCCGTGTCCGCCCCATTCCACCCTCAGGGCAGACGTGGTTGCCTCTCTCGGTTCACCTAAGAGGAAGCTGGTGCTTTCTGAGGTGAAACCACCGCGTGATGTCACTCACCGGCAGACGGTGTGGCGACGGCCCCCCCAGTTCTGCATTTCCTCAATACCCCACGAGTGTCCCGAGACGCCCCTGGCGGGCCCCACGCCTAATTAAGTGCCGCCCTGCCCAGCAGCCCAGCAAGCTGAACGGCGTTGTATCAGTGAATACTAGGGCAGTGGTCGGCAAATTGCGGCTTGAGAGCCACATGCGGCTCTTTGGCCCCTTGAGTGTGGCTCTTCCACAAAATACCACATGCGGGCGCGCACGTACAGTGCGATTGAAACTTCGTGGCCCATGCGCAGAAGTCGGTTTTCGGCCTGGGCGAGTCTATTTGGAAGAAGTGGCATTAGAAGAAGTTTAAGTTTAAAAAATGTGGCTCTCAAAAGAAATTTCAATCGTTGTCCTGTTGGTATTTGGCTCTGTTGACTAATGAGTTTGCCGACCACTGTCCTAGGAGAACTGCAAGTGGCTTCACATGTTCCGGGTGTTAGCATGCCCAGCCTAACGCTGGTCACGTAGCAAAGCTTCCAGCGTGCAGTTCCCTGCACAGGTGAACACGCCTGTGCTGGCCAGCTCGCGCATTCCCCACGTGTGGGTTTGGAACAGGAGCCAGCGACGTCCTCAGGATGAAATGGGTCTGAGAGACACTGTACACGAGTCTCCGCTCTGGAGATTTCCCCCTCGCAGGTCACACGAAGGCTCTGTGAAGCCCCACAGTGAAGAACCTGTTTATCTGTGTTCACCCAGCGCCGTCTAAACATACGAAACGGTTGGACTCTTCTCCCCACGTAGCTGCCACACCGATGAAGGACAGTGAAACCTAAGTTAATTTGCACTGCCGTCTGAAAGCCCTCAGACACTTGATTCACACAAAGAACCAGGATGGAGAGTTCCAACATGTTATCAACGAAGGGGGACCCCCGAGCTTGCCAAGCCCTGCGGAGAGGCTGTGGGCGCGGGGACACGTGTGGAGAGATGGACAGCAGGACGGCAGATGGCTCTCCTCCCTGCGCACGGAATCCCGGGGACCCCGTCTCTCTGTGGGTCCCCGTAACCAGTGGGAAGCTAACCAGTCCCGGGGACCGCCAGCGGGAGAGGCGGAAGGCAGCCCGAGCCAGGGCCTGTCCCCTCGGACAGCTCTATCGCTAGCCATGACCCGGCGGCTCCTGTGATCGGACACGATTCTGCGGTGCAGAGGCCAGGCCAGGCCTCGGCACACATTCTCTCCGTGCACTTTCCCGCAGCACAAGGAAAGCTGCCCGGAGCTCGAGGGGCGAGTCAGAGGCACAGTAACGGGAGGCTGTGCCCCCTCCATCCGTCAGATCTCGCGCTGCCCATCGCTTTCTCTCCGGGCACGGCCTCCCCGGGAGGCTCGCCACGCAGTGATGGGCGGGCCTTCATGCAAACGCCGTATTCACGCGTGCACTTTCCTTCATATAAACGGCGTTTCTTTCTTCATGCTTAACCGTGTGAAGATCAGAAGCGTTTTGAGAGCATTACCTTCATCCAAGACGCAGCCACGATGCTGCGAAGTTGCCTCGGTAATTTGGTGCTGCCCTGAGGCTGGGTTGTCAGTGAGGCTTTCTGAACGCAGGGGTGACTGTAAATTCATAGACACGTGGGAGGCCTGCGGTCTTTCCTTCTGAAGTTAAAGGCAGTCGCACACTTGCCCCCACGGGAAGCCTGAGATAGCTCACCCCGCAGACATGGACTGGCTTTTCTGACTTTTCTCCCGGAAACCCCTCCATGTTAAGCGTCGCTTCCCAAAATTTCACAGACAAAGGGATCGCGTGGGGATCCTGATTAAATGCAGATTCGGATTTTCGGACAAGAGTCTGAGTTCTGGACCAGCTCCCGGGAGGATGCCGGCCGGAGGTGCTGCCCTGGAGACAGTACTCTGGGTACCAAAGGCGCCCCCCACCCTCCCGTCCGCTCACCTAGCGCTCCCTCCTCCCCTCCCTGTCCCTCATTCTGCTTCCAGAATGCCGCTGCCACAGCAGTGAGTAGGGTCATCTGTGCCCTCTTCTAAACAGCCTGGGGCTCAGGGAACCTGGGCGGTGCATCCACCAAACATGTGTGCCCACCTGCCCGACACCAGCGACCGCTGCCTTCTCCCAGGTCTGGAGAGCAGGCTCTGCGGTGAGGAGGGTCCAGCGGGGCTCTGGGAGCTTCCACCACGCACCTGGGTCCGTCTACCTCACCTCTGGGTCCGTCCGCCTCCCCTCTGGGTCCGTCCACCTCCCCTCTGGATCTGGCTGCCTCACCTCTGGGTCTGTCCACCTCCCCTCTGGGTCCGTCCATCTCACCTCTGGGTCCCTCCAGCCTCCCCTCTGGGTCCCTCCAGCCTCCCCTCTGGGTCCCTCCAGCCTCCCCTCTGGGTCCGTCCACCTCACCTCTGGGTCTGTCCACCTCACCTCTGGGGGTGTTTCCAGTGCCTCGAGGTGACTGCACCGCAGTGAGTGCATTGAATGTCTGTTAGGCACTCCTGACACCCACAATGGCTAAGCACCCCAGATCTCGAGATCAGAGGTCAGCATTAATACTTACAGAAACAACTCATTTTAACCTTTGACAAAATGGGGCACTGGAATAAAAAATCTATTTCATAAAACGTATTTTTCTGACATGTTAAGGCCTTACTTATATCCAGTCATTTCTAATGTTTGGGCACCCGTTTCATTACTTGCTGCCTCGGTCTACCTGTCTCTCGCTGAATTCTTTGACTGTTTATCAGGGAGAACTGTCCTTCTAGAAATGTGTTGTGTGGGAACACGATTAAGGACCTGGGACTCAAGTTCTCCATGCTGATGCCGTTCTGGCTGTCTCGGGGGTGACGGCGTAGACCTGTGCACAGACGCTAACTGATGGCCCGTGTTCTCATTAAACAGGTCCAGAATATGTCCCAGTCCATTGAAGTCTTAAACCTGAGGACTCAGAGAGATTTCCAGTACGTCCTGAAAATGGAAACCCAGATGAAAGGGCTCAAGGCCAAGTTCCGGCAGATTGAGGATGACCGGAAGACACTCATGACCAAGCACTTCCAGGTACGTTCCGCTCCCGCGAGCTTGTCCAGCCACGGGCGACGCTGAGTGGGCCGGGCAGCCGGCGTGGCTCGGCTAGAAATAACTGCGCTGGCCCCTCCGTGCCAGGTTCAGGGCTCGCTGGGGACGCCCGGCATCTCCCACTGGCCCTGCCATTAGCTGTGGGGGCGCACAGGAGGCTGGTTATAACAAAGCTAATCCTGCAAGAGCGCGGGGAGTGTCCGGATAGACGTACAGGCACTCCAATGTCGATGACAAGGGAAACCGGAAGGAAAAGTAATAATTCAATGTAGCAAAGTTTTCCCCCTGGTGAAGTTTTTTATGCCCTAATATGAGAAATATTCAATGAGGCAGTACTATCATTACTAATAGCCATAGAAAGAGGGTTGCTTTATGATTTGACCCAAAGACCTTTTTTTACTTTCAGTGGTTTATGGGCAATCATTTAGAAACACTGGAAATGGAGAAGAGGTGCATGTGAGCTTTTATTAACTATGAATGACAGGGTCATCGGTTAAAATAAACTCTGACTGGGATGATGCCGTCTGCACCTCTATTGAAAAGGAACAGTCCACGATGCAAAGACACGGCACGTCTTTTATGAAACACGCTGTGGTTTTATAAAGGTCATAGCCCGGTTTCCCTGCCAGTCAGGAAGCGAGAGTCGTGCTGGTGGCGAGGGAGCAGGTCTGAGCACAAGCTCTCGGCCGAGCCTCAGAAGCTCTCCACGGGTCAGTGTGCGGGCCGGGTGCGGCCCAGGAACACGCAGCTGGCCCTCTCCTCTGCTTCGCACGGGTTCCCAGGAGCCCGGGCAGAGGGCAGAGGGAACCGTCTGGCACTGAACCGCATTTAAAATTTCACCTGAAAGGACAGGAGGGCAAGAAGGCTGAGGGTATTGGCAGGAGAATTGGGCTAAAGGGATGACGCATGAGGTTTCAGTGGAAGAAAGATGTACGCAAGGCCAGGGGGGTTAAGGAATTAGAACAAATTAGAGCAAAGCCTAGAAGTTACCAGGAACTTAAGAGATTGTTGGGAATAAGAGAAAGAATGAACTGAAGAATAGAGGAGGTGTGGGAGGGGGATGACATACAGAGAAAGATAAAGGCTGGAGAGCAAATGAATTCATTTCAACCAACATTTATTGAGCAGGTCCTGTGAGCAAGACAGGGCTGGCCCTCTGGGGGCGCAGTACGTAATCTCAGTTCTGTGAAAGACAGCTAACCAACAGGCAGGCGAGACAGACAGTAATTAGAGGCATAAACATCGCTTAGCTGCACAGAGAGAAGAACTTGGTTTAATTTTGTTTGGAGAAGATCAGAGAAGAGTTAGAGGGAATATTCAAGAAAGCCACTTTGGACTAGTGCCTCCCTATGTCACCCCAATAAATTCAATTACAAAGGGAAATAAAAAGAAATGTTTAAACCACTAAGGAGGTTTTCTCCTCCCTGCCCTGGAAGGTGACAGTTGTTCTGGGTATCATACTTGAGACTGTCGGTGTCATGTGAGGAGCACAGGATGGGGCAAGAGAGGCAAGCACAGCCTCTGTTGTCAGAGCAACACCGTAGGAAGGGCAATTCTAGGAGGAAGTGGTGAGCACCGATCTGTACTATTCTGCTCCTACCTTTTAAATATCTGATAGGCATACTGGCTGCTCTCTGACAAATGCAGAGTTTCCAAACTGGCTGCTAGGAATCAAATTAGGAATTTTTTGGAAAAGATCCAAAAATATAAATACCTATTTTTTTTTTTTAAGTTCAGGGGGAAAAAACTGCCACCAAAATTGGGACACTGCATTGTTCTCTTTTAAGTGTTCCCACAGTAGAATGGAAAACCCTTCATTAGGGCAGTTGCTGTATATAATCGGCAGCACGTGGTACCAGCAGAACGCACTCTTCTCATTGAAGTCCTAACGAGGCAGTGGTGCTCTCCTGGAGGGAGGCCACACGATGCCCGGCCCAATCCGTTCCTTTCCAAAGAGCCTGGGAAAGGAGCAGAGCTCTGCAGCTCTGCCTTTTGACGGTAATATTTATGAATCTTTCTCATCGGGACGGCTCTGTCCCCTCCCACTCCGCATGGACACACAGGCCAGTTCAAAGAATCCCGAGCTGCCAGGGCAGGTAGAAGTTGCCCTCCAAGAAACAGGAGCCCATGAAGCAGGGCAGCAATGGGGGCGCCTGCTGTTTTAATGCATTTATGCTAACGGCATCTTCTCCGAGTAGTTTTAAGATGCCAATTGCAGCTCCTTAAGTGAGCTGGTGGGCAGCATGGCTTCCAACAGCCCCCTGTGGATTATTCTCAAGTGACCCTAACAGTGACCGTTCCTTCCACCACTGAGGTCATCTGCAATAAACTCACAACGGAGGCAAACTCCACTGGCCACCAACCAAGTTCAAGGACAAGAAGGGGAGGTGACAGGTCTAGGAAATGAAAGTGAAACTGCAGGTGTGGCTGTGTCCCAGGTGTGGCTCCGCCCCATGATGCCAGGTGGGAGGGACTCTGTCTTGGCAACAGGCCCTTCTTGTTGTCTAGACAAGAGTCAACATATCAGTCTCACATAACTGCGACTGGGCAGCTCTCTGTTACGTAAGCTGAGTTCCTCGGTCCCTGAAGGAGCTCGTTCACACACGGGCGAGCTGCCCCGTCTTTCATAAGGAGCTCTGAAGGACCTTAGGCTAAGGCAAGGGAAGTCCCAGTGGGGGTCCTAATTCACGATGGGAAACAGCGACACCCCTTTCTTTGCGTGTAGAGAGGGTAGAATGCTCATGCTTGCTGAAACACCTTCCTGAGGATGCTCTGCCAAGATGGCCATGAGGAAGAGTGAGGACATCTGGCGTAATGGGCTGGCAGAGTGGCAGGAGGCCTTAACTGGAAAACTCCATTAGGGAAAAGCTGTGCAGGGACCCCAAATTTCCTGTTTCCTAGAAGGGCCCGAATAACATGAATAGTCAGTAAATGAGTGATGAGACCTAAGTAAGCAGGCACGGGGTATTTGATATATATATTGATTTCAGAGAGGAAGGGAGAGACAAACATCAATGATGATGAGAGAATCATTGATCGGCTGCCTTCTGCACACCCCACCGGGGATCGATCCAACAACCCGACAATGGGCCCTGACTGGGAATTGAATGTGACCTCCTGGTTCATAGGTTGACACTCAACCACTGAGGCTCACCGGCCGGGCTTGACCTATTTCTCATCATTCCTTATTAGAACATGGGCCCTGCTCCTGTTTCCTAACTCAAGAAGCCGTTGTTGACTTTATGAAACGCTACCAGGAAGTGGGATAATACATCAACCCATACTGCTCTTGTAGGAAGCCCTTGATTATGGTGGTCGACCAGTTTCCTGGAAAAGCTCGTAGCCATTTAAGGAGAGGTTCTTGTATTGAAAATATTAGTGGAGTGACTACTAATGACCCCGGGGCCACTTACATTTTCATGAAATACCTAATTTCACCCGAAAATCAGTAGGGAATTTTGAATCCATTTTAATCACCTCCCGTGAGTCTCCGAGGACAGAGGGCGGCGCTGGTGGGTGGTGCGGGCGCTCAGGGGCCCGCGCTCTCCCCGCAGGACCTGAAGGAGAAGATGGACGAGCTGCTGCCGCTGATCCCCGTGCTGGAGCAGTACAAGACGGACGCGCGGCTCATCACCCAGTTCAAGGAGGAGATCCGGAACCTGTCGGCCGTGCTCACGGGGATCCAGGAGGAGCTGGGCGCCTACGACTACGAGGAGCTGCACCTCCGGGTGCTCAGCCTGGAGACCCGGCTCCGCGACTGCATGAAGAAGCTCAGTGAGTAGAGCGCGGCATCCGTGTCGTGTGTTTAAGTCGGTTCTGTGGAAACTGCGATCCTATGTTGTGGGAATGGTCAGACGTGTCTCGTGTCAGGGAAACCAGGGCCGGCTTTCCACGTGCAAGGTAAGTGTTCCTCAATGGCGTACACGCCCCTGGGAACGGAGTGGCATTGGACTAACAGCTGCCTAATTCCCCAATAGCCTGTTACAGTGGAAATAAGCAGTCTGGCCATAGAGCCGATGCCACTGGCTACACCAGTGGAGATGCGTTTTATTACAGACAGGCGGTGCGTGATGCGTGGTCACTGCTGGGCCAGGGCGGAGGGAGGCACTGCAGGGCGGGGAGAAAGGTAGGGCCTGCAGGAAAGGAGGTGGCCCTGGGCCAAAACGTGAAGCCGCAGTGCTGAGAGCAAACCCAAACACCTGCCCTGCATGCAGGGCTGCCCACGGCCGCTCTAACCCACTGAAAGGATCAAAGGAGGCATCTTCCCAAACCGGCACCTACGCACCGTAAGGGCCACGCATGCGTGAGGGTCCTGGACTGCAGTCCCGGACTCAGCCTGGACCCATGAGCTAGTGATGCAGCCGAGGCATCGGGGGACTAGTCCAACCAGCGCGGCGTGAGCCCGTGGCAGGGAACTGACTGAAGAGGCTGGGAGCCCATCCAGGAATAGCATGTTAGTAGCTGACATGACGGGGTTAGGGAGGCAACTCAACCACAGCACAGGGCTCTCTCACGGTCAAGAACACTTTCTGGAGGAGGAAATACACTGGGAAGAGGAGTAAAGAAGTTGAGAAAAATAATTCCTGGTCAAGAAAATCTCCAAGGATACATGTAACACTGGATCGGTAGCGTTCAATATTAAAATAAAATCTGCATGAGTGACAAGAACATTTTACACTTATCAGTTCGCTCTGCCACTCCTGCATCTTGCCGTCCACCCGAGCCTGGGCTGCGTGTGCTGAGCCAGGCGTGTGCTGAGCCCAGGCGTGTGCTGGCCTCCTTGCTTTTCTCTCCTGGACTGTTCATGACATACCAACCGACTCAACCAAAGGAAAGCCAGGCCACGGGAGGGTCGTACCTGGTGAATACCGTAAGCCCGACCTGAAGTGGGCCCGTGGAACTCTTGTGGGAATAACATGGGAAAACTCTTGAGATTTGGCTCCTTTTTAGAAATGAACTTCACCTCTAACATATGCAGGGTGGAGCAAAAGTAGGTGGACAGTGGTGAGTATGCGAATTTTAAGATAATTAAAAAACAAATAAGCCTCCTCACCTGCAGAGTCTCAGCGACTCCCACATAGTAAATAAAGTGTCTGATTACTTTTACTAGAGAATTAAAGTTTGGGTGAAAAATAGAAATTAGAAAAATGCTCCCACAGCAGTGCACCCTCGTGGCCTGAACGGGGGACAGACATGGTCTCCTAAACGCTCGGTTTTCTACTCCGAGAGCCTGAATAGAGAAGTCCCCTGTGCTTAATTAAGTCAGACTGTATTCCCAGACATGCAAACTGTAATTACATGCATGTGAGAATTTAACTGCAAAGCATGGTTAAAGCCTTCGCAACCCCTGAGATCCCCGACAGACATTTAATGTGGCTGATAAGCAGGCTCCCAGCCCCTCCCCGCCTCCGGCCACTTCCACCTCAGGGCAATGGTTCGGTGCCATGGAGTGAAATTCTCTGTGCAGCCTCCCATTAACACGGCCTTTGGAGTATCGGCAGCGTTCAAAACTCCAGATCCCAAGTAATGACACTTGGGTTGTTGTCTTTGCCATGTTCGTGCCAAAATCGTTTCAAAAGGGAAAACAAAATATCCAGGTGGTAATAGTCATGTTTGCACAGTCAACCAATATTGAATGAGCCCCGGTGTGTGCGGGCCCTCGGCCAGGTACTAAGGAGACAAGGCTGAGCAGCAGACAGCCCTCCCCCTCCCTCGCCAGGGAGGTGGCGTTCTGTGGGGACACAAACACACAGCAGATAAGTGCAGCCGTGTTGACAGCCTGCTGCGCGACGGGCACCATGCCAGCCTCTTCCATGTGGTCGTTCCAATCGCCGCGAGAACTCTGGGTGAGGCCTTATTATGCAATTGATTGCACACAGATTGTTCAGCTTAAACTCATTTGCAATTTATTGGAAAACAGACGGGTTTGGACACATGTTATTCTTGGTCCCGCTTGCCACACACCCACTGAAAACTCATTCTAGTGCCCGTACCATTATGGCAACTGTTATGTTCTCCCTATCACCACCTTCCCCCAGCACTACAGTTAAGTGAGTTAGACATGAAAAGAAAAGGTTAAATAATAGAAACAGATTTTACCAAATGTGTGGTAGAGGTAAACTTATTATAAGTAGCTTCAAAAGACAGACGTTAAAGATCAGATCATATCTACTTCTTTCTACGAGTTCTCCAATGGCCGTAAGTAAAAAGAAATGAGATTCTGGAGAAATAGTCACGATTCCATTTAATTTACTCATATGGACATGGCCTGGGGATTCAAAGTCAGAAGCCATTAGTCTGGGCCATCGCAAGGTACAAGGATATATTAAAGAAAGAAACAAAAGAGAAGACAGATATCTCCATGCTTCGTTGATCCAAACAACTGATCTTGCTGCTGAATTCCAAATGCCACCTTTTCCTGAGCGGTATACCGTTGGGTCAGCACGGGCTATAACTGATATTACCAAGTCCAATGTCTAGAAGGCATCGGAGAAATAAAATGGCCACGTTCTTCAACTGCCTAGTCAGTATATTTTCTGAATAGACAGAACCATGCACACGCAATATATTATAGAATGCTAATATTGTCACGTGTCTCACTGCCAATGAGAGCAGAGCGGGAGAAAACCCAGTGAAGCAAAACCCTTCCCTTCGCTCTTTGCCATGCATTTCTGCCGAACATTTGTCTTCCCGGCGCTTGGGAAAATCACCCTTTCCGGCTGGCTCCCCGTGTCCGCGTGGAAAGCGAGAGGGAAGTGAGAAAGGTCATTATGGCTTGGAACAAAAGCCAGTGAGGGGGAGCCAAGAAGCAGAAATGACTTTTACTGTTTATTTTACTTCATGTTTACAATCTCTACATTTCATCAGCAGCTGAGAAGACCAGTATTTACTTAACACAGAGATCCACAAGATTATAACTACAAAAACAGCCAGTGTTTATAAATTCCTGAAACTTCAATTTTACTAATTTCAGTTGACAAGATGAATTTCACCTTAGGAATCCAGTAACTATTAGTAAGGAGGAACTTCTCTCAACAACAATGAGAGACGATTCTGGTTTTTGCTTCCTGAGAATAAGAGTAGATGATGGTGATGACCACGATCTTATCATCCTGAGGAGTGTGTGTGTGTGTGTGTGTGTGTGTGTGTGTGTGTGTGTGTTACTACAACCACAAATACCACCTTCTCCCCATCAGCATATTAAAAGTGTGTTGATCCCCCATCCATTCAACGTCCTCTCAGTGAGATTAACAAAATGTCAAGGCCCAGGCTGTCCATCGTACAGATGAGGAGACCATCCCAGAGAAGAACTGCCCAATCCAGTATTATAGGATGACTGACTGTGGTGCCTCAGATTAGAAACCAGCTCTCCTAACACCCACCTGAGCATTCCAACCTGGACGGGATGTACTACACACAGAATATTCCCAGGGAAATTGTGGAAGAACAGAGAGACAAAAAAAAAAGACCATATCAAAGGACAGAGGCAAGGTTACTCATGGTTACTAAAATAGATTAAATTACCATCTACTAGTGAGTTCATTTATTTAATTATTCTCTCTTTTACATCATCAGTTTCTCCCTCTCTATTACATTTTTCCTAAAGGCAAACATTATTTTCTTAAACAATGAGATCAGCGTAACGGTTGAATTTTTGCAAAGTTATAATGATTTACTAGATTATAGAGAGCTAGGTTATACAGATTCTAGAAAACTAAACATAGAAGATTAGTTGAATGTGCTTGGTTCTTTCTAGGTTGACAATTATGGGTATGTCTGTAGATGAGTAGGGGTAAACGTGGCTTAAAACACAATAAATCTCAAGTGACCTAAGGATTCAGGCTTGGTCTGAAATAATTTCCTCACTTAATGTTTTGTGCTAGTTGAGTCAAAAAGGAAAAGAAAAGAAACAGAAAGGATGGACATAAGCAGTGGTAGTTTAAGAAGTTACACTATAAGGACATACAGAAGGCTGAGAGACACATGAAAACATGCTCAAAGTCAATAATCATCCGAGAGATGCAAATCAAAACAACAATGAGGTACCATCTCACACCTGTCAGATGGCTATCATCAACAAGTCAACAAACGACAAGTGCTGGCAAAGATGGGGGAAAAAAAGGAACCCTTGTGCACTGCTGGTGGGAATGCAGACCGGTGGAGAACAGTATGGAGTTTCCTCAAGAAGTTAAAAATGGAACTCCCGTTTGACCCAGTGATCCCACTTCTAGGACTATATCCCAAGAAACCAGCAACACCAATCAGAAAGGATATATACACCCCTCTGTTCATAGCAGCACAATTTACCATAGCTAAGATTTGGAAACAGCCTAAGTGCCCATCTGCAGATGAGTGGATTAAACAACTGTGGTACATCTACACAATGGAATACTACGCCGCTATAAAGAAGAAGGAACTTTTACCATTTGCAGCAGCATGGATGGAACTGGAGAGCATTATGCTAAGCGAAATAAGCCAGTCAGAGAAAGATAAACATGATCTCACTCATATGTGGATATAATGATCAACATAACTGATGAACAAAAATAGATCCAGAGATAGGGGCAGGAGGCGAGGGTTAGAGATCAATCAAAGGACTTATATGTGTGCATATTAGCATAACCAATGGACATAGACACTGGAGTGGTGGGGGCCTGCCCTCAGGGGGAAGTGGCCAGAAGGGGGGAGGGGACAGTCAATCTGGGAAAAAGGAGACATATGTAATACTTTAAACAATAAAAAATAGTTACACTATATAAACCTATTTGTATATAAACCATAAATGAACCCACAAGGAGATGGTAATTTAATCTATTTAGTAACCATGAGTAGCCATGCCTCTATCTATATAAACCTGTTTTGTCAACCTCAACACTTAGCATAGTCCTGATACAGCACAAGTTCTCAGTAAATGATTGTTCAGTGAATATATTATTTTACATTTAAATAGTAACTGCTGGTTTCACCGCTGACCTATTTCAGAGGAAATGCCCCTTGCCATTGTCAGTTTAGGCACCAGAAGGATTATACCGCTGGTATAATTCCTGTCTCCATTCCTGGTCTGAACAGCCTGAGGCTCAGCAGCACCCCTCTGCCATATGGACACAACATTGGATTCTACCCAAACACCACAGAAGCCGAGACACCCACGCCACCCACGTGCTGTCGCTTTTTGAAATTGTTGATTATATGAGATTTCGTGGCACAGATAACTGCCCAAGAGAATTCTGAGGCAGATTTTTAACTTAACCCATCCAACTCAACTCCTGTTGACGTTACGTCTACATAAACGGGATCCAGAAGACCATTTAAACCCAGGAAACCAATCAACACCTGAAATATGCACAGGTCGAAGGGAAATGGGAGCTTTATGTCTCCTTGCTAGTGTTTGAGTTGATCATGTTGTATGGCCTGAGGATGGTGTTATAAATATCCAAACAGCCCTTGGCAGAAAAAGGCTCCCCACCGCTGATTTAGAGAATGGAGAAAGCAACTCTTCATGGTTCAAACTGCAGTTACAGGCATGACACCCGACACGAACGATCATTCATGCAGAATACGTGATGTCAGCCCCATGATTCAGTAGCCCTTGTTTTGCTCTTGTGAGTCTCTGTGTTGGAATCATTGCCCGGGGTCACCTCGTGTGTTTATGTTTCTCTAATTTCAGCATGTGGCAAGTTGATGAAAATCACAGGCCCAGTTACAGTCAAGACGTCTGGAACCCGATTCGGTGCCTGGATGACTGATCCTCTAGCATCCGAGAAAAACAACAGAGTATGTGGCCTCCACCAATGCCTTTGCTTAGAATTATGTTTTATTTATACCTTTTTGTCTACTGGACTATTCATTTTCTGAGTTTCAACTTGGAAACGATTGCATCACTGTAAATATTTTCAGTTTGATAATATTAACACAGCTACAGAGATATAAGGCAAATTTATTTTAGTAAAATGTTCTGTCCTGTAATTCTCCAATAGAGTGAATCTAATTTTTATTTGTTTCAGCCTTGTTTTGCACTTCACAGGGAAAAAATTATAAGAGTACAAAACTCTATATTTCTACTAAAACGTGCTCCTTAATGTGAAACACACACACGTGCGCGCGCGCGCGCGCGCACACACACACACACACACACACACACACTAAATAAGGGAAAAACTTGAGCTTACCAAGTCACAAAACAAGCTGAAATATTCCTGGAGTCTAGAGTTAACTTTAAGAGAAATAGCACGGAAACTTTGGGGTTGGGGAAGTATTTTCATAAATCAGCAATACCTATATTATGTAAATCAATATACCGCAAACTTACCATAGCTCTGGCATGTGCTATTACAGAACTTACTATACATTAAGATTCACAGGGTTACATCCAAATAATACTTGTAGCTGAATTAGTGAAATGGTTGTGTTAAGAGGTAGGTGTACCTAGAAGCAGGTTCAATGAACAAGGGTTAGTTAACTAGAAGGTTCTGTGACATCCATAAAGGAGAAATACGTTCAATGGTGTAAAGTTAGACCACACATTTTTTCAGAGTGAGTTGCAGAATAAATAAGTTTGCTGAAGGCGGTGTTTTTGCAGTTATTGATCGCATGGATCGATCAGGTGACTAAACAAAGTGATGTGATTAGTACTGACACATGTTTGGCTCACTCAGTCATGGGCACTGAATGGTCTAAAATAGAAGGACAAAAAGCCAATCAACTTCAAGGCAGCAAATTTAGCTGTTTCCTTTCCACCTAGTCCATGCCACTCTTTTTGCAAAAGCCCGCCGTACCATCCGCCCTAAGATAATGTGGTCTCCGGAGCCTGAGCATCCTAATACTGATGTGTGTTGACTCTCACTGTCTTTATTTTGGAATTCTCGGGAAAGTCCAGAACTTGGGTGCTCCATTTACTTATTTTTTCCCCTCATCTTGCCAGGTCTGGTACATGGACAGTTACACTAACAACAAAATAGTCCGTGAGTACAAATCCATGGCCGACTTTGTCAGCGGGGCTGAATCAAGGACATACAACCTCCCGTTCAAGTGGGCGGGCACCAACCACGTGGTCTACAACGGCTCGCTCTACTTCAACAAGTACCAGAGCAACATCGTCATCAAGTACAGCTTCGACCTGGGCCGGGTGCTGGCCCAGCGCAGCCTGGAGTACGCCGGCTTCCAGAACGTCTACCCCTACACCTGGGGCGGGTTCTCCGACATCGACCTGATGGCCGATGAAATCGGGCTGTGGGCCGTGTACGCCACCAACCAGAACGCGGGCAACATCGTCATCAGCCAGCTGAACCCGGACACCCTGGAGGTGGTGAAGAGCTGGAACACGGGCTACCCCAAGAGGAGCGCCGGGGAGTCCTTCATGATCTGCGGGACCCTGTACGTCACCAACTCCCACTTGACCGGAGCCAAGGTGTACTATTCCTACTCCACCAAGACCTCCAGCTACGAGTACACGGACATCCCCTTCCACAACCAGTACTTCCACATCTCCATGCTGGACTACAACGCCAGGGACAGGGCGCTCTACGCCTGGAACAATGGCCACCAGGTCCTGTTCAATGTCACCCTCTTCCACATCATCAAGACCGAGGACGACACATAAGCAAGGGTAACCTGTTTCCGCCGAGCTACAGTGTCATTTGTGACCCATTCCCCAGGCCTCCTTTGTTTTGCTTTTCTTTATTAGAGCGCCCCCGCCACTTCTCCTCCAAAGCATTTCTATCACAACGTGGGAGTTCCGGGGAAAGAGCAGCGGAGCCCGCCTCAATGCACCCGATGGAAACCCATCGGAACTCCTCCATTCACAAGGCCTATCATGTCCTTGTCATGAGAAGCACTAAAGAGAGCTTACGTGGCTAACGTCATACTTCTGCAAAAGATTAATGGTCTGCCTTATCCTAGTGTCAGAGACTAATGGTAGCTTCAATGCATGAATGTCTCTCTCTCTCTCTTCTTCAACTCTGCCACTTCTTACTGTCTGTAGCTCCACATCAGAAAACATTCTGGTAGGAATCAGAAGAAAAAAGGAAGAAAAAGGGAAAAAAAAAAAGCACTTTCTCCCCACTCATTTCTAAAACAGACGTCAGGATTCGCTTTACACGGGAGAGAACACGCCATCTCGCTGTTCCCCGGCCCTCCGACGCGGTGCTGTACAGCCATTTTTAAATCTCTTGCTAACATTTGATGGGCAACCTGTATTTCTACCATTGTGACCACCATTGTGCAATTGTATCTCTTCACTTCTGTGACAGTAAGTGATGTTTTTTATAAACTACACTGAAGTTCAATCTCAGTGATCCTCCTGGGTCCATGTCCAAGTGTGGTCCAGAGGAAGTATCTTCCCGGCTTCCCCTTCCCATGGTAGTGTAAGCTCAACAGGAAAGCAAACCAGCCCCCTTCCATCTGGTCTTTATTTGACCCCTGACACACACTGGACCACGGACACGCAATGCCACACAGACTCGGCACGGGCGACTCAGTCTGCTCGCCCTGCTGAACGCAACCCTTAGTCACACAAATTGAACTTGAGTTGACTATATCAGTTATGATACGACCAAACAAATTTTGTTCTTCGTGATTAAATATCTCAGTGTTTTAACTTATATTTCACACACAACTTGCAATAATGTAATTCCTTGTGCCAGCACTAGAAAAGTACATGAAGCACATATAAAAAGTCGTTAAAAGAATCCTGTAATATCATCTAGATTCCCATGATAAACTCGGGAGCGGTTATTGGCAAGATTTGTGCAAAAGAGAATGATGGGAAGACTTGGGAGTTGTCTGTGCCGTTTAAATGTGCAAACGACCAATTTGCAAGGCAACCCCTGGTTACCCAGATTCTTTGTGTGCAGAAACAATGCAGCCAAAAAAGACAGCTTGAATCAGATTTGGTGTCACTAACTCCCAAAACATATACTCAATATACTATATCGAGCACGTCGTTGAGTTTGGATGGACTTTCCGTATATCAAACATCCTTACCTAACGCCATTTTACAGAAACTAGGATGGGTTGGTTTTAAAATTTAAAAAGTATAGAGTATAATAAATAAGATATAACTTAAATGGTTGTAAATGTTTAGTTTCGCACATAAATCCTACTGTAATTTCCTTCGTAAAGTAAGGATATAACCATTCAGATGAAGCATTGTGTAAAGAAATGCTAATGCTTAAGAAATTCATTTCCATTGTCACAGGTAAGCCATCATCCTCAAATAGCTCACTGTCAAACACGCAGGATAAAATAACCCAATCTTGAAAGTGTCCAAGTTTAGCAAAGCTTTCTCTCTCTCTCTCTCTCTCTCTTTCTCTCTCTCTCTCTCCCTCCCTCTCTTCCTCTCTTTCTCTCTCTTCCCTCCCTCTCTTTCCCTCCCTCCTCCCTCCCTCTCTCTGTCTGCCTGCCTCCTGTGGTCCTTTGGTGATATTGTCCTTCTCTTTGAAAACATTTATCTAATTTCTCCTCTGCTTTGGGGCGTTAGAAAGTTTAGGGGATCTGCTTGTCGTTATACACTCGCCACAAGAATAATCAGCCAATACTTTGAACATCAAGAGTTCGTATGAAGAAAAGAAAGTCAACTGCAGAGATGAACGAACTTTGAAGTCGAGGGCCTCTACCGAACAGCCGGGTTGTCATTCCTCGCTTTTATTTTTTAAAAAGATGGATATGGTGTCACGTACATGCCCACCCTGGACTGCCGCAGCCTTTTGTGAGACACGCGGCTTGTAAAGCCCTTCACCTGCCGCGTGCGGCTCCGTCACCTTCTCGGACCCGCAGTGCGCGCACAGCCAGGGGACGAGCAGGCGCGGGGACTGTCGCTGGGACCGGGACCGTGAGCGTGAAAATGTGATCTGCATTAAACACTCACAGTTCAGAAGCATTTTTCTTCATAAATTATCAGTTTTGTGCCTGAAATAAATAAGAACTTACTCTAATCACTGTTTTATTTTTAAATCTCAAAATAAAATAAATGTTATGAGGGAAATGATGAGCATTTATCAATTGCTCACATAATCCAATCAGTAAAGAAATCCAAACTCAGAAAGCCTTTTTTTAAAAATTCTTTTGTTTTTCCCATCACTATTTATCCCTCCTCTGCCTTCTTCCACCTCCCACTCCCCTTCTCACTCCGCAATCACCACACCGTTGTCCACATCCATGAGTTCTCTCTCTCTCTCTTTAGCTCAGTTCCTCCACCACCACCCCAACCCAGCCCCCACCGGAGCTGTCCACCTGCACTCTGAGTTACTGTCCTCAGATATCCTGGCACAGGGTCTGACACAGAATCATCCCACAGCAAAGTCCAATAACCGAAGAAGCATAAGACTGAGTCGCAGAGTCACCACCTTCCCATGTCTAAACAAACTTTGTTCCACTTGGAGGTCATGAGAAATTAACTTTCCCAATGTATTTTATTGGGAATAGATGTCCATCAGGTCCTAAGGTAACACTCCTAATGCACGGACCGGGACTGTCAAGCAGATAGAAATGGGCTTCCTTTGCTCTCTTGGGTCAGTTGTTCCTTGGAGATGTGGTCCATTTCATTGCAGAACAGAGTAGCTGAAAGGGGCTACCGTCCTTATTTGCATTATTTCTCTCCTTGACACCCATTTTTTAAAGAAAAAAATCTTGCCGAAACCGGTTTGGCTCAGTGGCTAGAGCGTTAGCCTGTAGACTGAAGGGTCCCAGGTTTGATTCTGGTCAAGGGCATGTACCTTGGTTGCGGGCACATCCCCAGTGGGAGGTGTGCAGGAGGCAGCTGATCGATGTTTCTCTCATCGATGTTTCTAGCTATCTATCCCTCTCCCTTCCTCTCTGTAAAAAATTAATAAAAATATATTTAAAAAAAGAAAAGAAAAAAATCTACATTTTTGCCCACCCAACTCTTGGTTCCTTATTTTGCCTTTTTATCCCTGTAAGTAAAGACTTGCGTAGATATATACTCTGTCTTTGGTAGATCAGACTGGGTTTTACCCAAGGGGCATGTGCTAAAGTGGGCCTCTCACCTGTCATCCTCCTCCCTGATCCCGGGTTTGCAAGGGGTGCGTCCATAAGCAATGTGATGCTCGTCAACCTTTTTCCCTAAGTAAATGCATCTTGTAACGCCTTCTAACTAGCACTAGTGAGGACCCTATCTTCATACATAGGAGCGCAAGCAACTCTTCCGCAAGGCAGTGTCTAGTTTCTAAAATTAGGTCTAACTATCCGTCTTGGGGAACGTTTCTCGGTTTCTGTAGATGAGAGTGTTGGCTGGATGGGTAGTAACCCAACAGTCCCCTCTAGAGCTTGAGGTCATTCTAGGGTCCCCTCAGAGTCACCAGAGGGACAGCAGAACTTAACAGAGGTGGGGCAAGGGCCTCCAACTGTCCCTCACCACCTCCCACGAGAGCAACCTCCTCCCTTTTATCTACTTTCTAGAACGTTTCTGTTACACGCTTTCATTGTCAGAAAGCGTTTCTGTTGTTGTAAGTATAGAAACTACTTATCTAGGTGGTCCCCAGGGTTCGGCTCTAACTTCTCCTGAGCTGTGATTCGGGAAGGTCAATAAAGGACGTGCATGCATGGGAACTCAGATGCTTGTGTCACTCCGAATGAAGGGAAGACACCGCAGGGAAAGGAGAAGGGAAAGTGAGCTTACTAATTGGCTTGAGCTAAGACGAACAGTTCATATTGTCCTATCACTGAACTGAACCCCGCTGCCTCACTAGGGATATTCCGTTCGCATAACTCAGTTCAAAATCCATGGTTTCTTCCTCTTTACACTCCTGTCAGCAGCTAACGAATGATGCTAAAACCCTCTCAAATGAACCCCACATTTGGACCAGCGTTTCACTGCATCAGCTCCCACTGAGTGCTTCTCTGGGGAACCACACCATTTCTAGTGGTTCTGAGAAACAGCGGGACTAACGAATCCCCGAAGGAAAGTGGAGCGTGTATCCCGGTAGAAACAGGCCTGGACGACGCTGACATTCCTCCTCGCGCACCACAACCTCCCCAGGGCTTTCTCCAGCCGATTTCAAAGCGTCTAGGTCCCCTGGAAACCTCGCATTGCAGTTCCACCAAAACGAGGGAGGCCAGTTGAGGTCAGAATGTGGCATGCAGGGAGGAGTTCATCCTGAGCGGAGACGACCCGTTCCTTAGTTTGGCAAATATTTACAGTGTGCCTATGAAATACCAGGCGGGCCTGTTTATCAACTGGGCTGTCTGCTGCGGACAGAAAGTAACTCGACTTGAGGACTGCGGGGAACTCTGCCATCCCAGCACTTAACAAGCCTTGCTGGGAGTTTGGTAAGAGTGGGGAGTAGGCACTGACCCCTTCCTTAAACGCTTCTTGATGGAGCTCAGGCAAGATTCAATGTCATGCCCTTGAACCTGCTTACTCATGCCAAACAGCAGGTAAGCCCCATCCCGACGGGGACCACGCTGCCTTTCTCTTGTTTGTGCCTGCGCTGCCCACGTGAGCGCCTGCCTGGCAGAGAGCAGTTTCCCTAAGAACTGCTGACCGAACGAACGAACGAACAAAGCAACCAATTGTTAAAAACTCAGCAATGATCTCAGCCAGAACTCCCGAGTGAATAGCTCAACCTCTGATGTTACTAAGTCATTCATTCCTCACTGGCTTTTAAATTGCTTTAGTTATTTTTGCATTTGTCTTCGTAATAGGACTAACTAGTTGTTTGTTTAAACACAGTGATGAATTTAAGAGAAACTTCAAGTCTTAAGTCTGTAGTAACCCAAGCTAAAACCTTGACTTTCTTGCCTGCCGAGAGGTGCCAGTTGAAGTGTGCTCATTATGACTTCCTATAACTACTCTTACTACTGCCGATACTACTACTAGCCATGCTAGACCAGCAGCAGTAGGGAAGATGGATTCATAGTGTCTCGTTGCCCTTCTGTACTCAGCCTTTCTTTTACTAAGCTAACAGAGACAGCGTATTTGGGGGCTTTGGGGTTAAAATTTGTCTCTCTTCCTTTAAGCACATCTGTGGAGCCCTCCCCACACGATGAAGTCCTGAGAGAGGATCTGCTTTCCAATAGGAACTGAAATAGCCTCATTCCTCTTTTTTCTTGTCAGAGCTTTCGTGCTCACGTGTTCTTGGAGGCTGTTTAGTCCTTCTGTTCTCCTCGCTAGCAGGCTATTGGAAGTCCCTGTTTTTCCCTGAGAGAGACCGAGACTCACGGCATCCAGTTAGCATTTCCCTAAAAGCCAGCACCATCTGCTGCCGTCCTAAGGGACCTGCCTTCGGAGGCTGCTCGGAACATCCCGGGATGGTGCCCACATCCCGCTTCGGCCGGAAAAGGGAGGGACTGCGAGGGCCATACCTCGGTTAAGGGGGTTCAGGGGGCAGAACACCTCTGAGTGAAGAAGGCACCGGCTCGCAGGGCTCTATGTGGCATCAGCATCGATTCTCATTCAATCTCGTGTCCTGGGCCCTGGGCCCATGTCCCCATTGCGTGTGGGCTTTGTCCTTGACCTCCTCTCCCCCGTGACTTCATCCTGAGCAACCGGCTCACGTGGCCATACGGTGCACGCACGCAAAATGCTGCTCTAGTGGAAACTTTCTCTCTTCAGGGAGATGGTATCCTCCTGATTAAACAGCACTGCTTTCCCCAACCTCCTCTTCCCTGCCACCCCCCCCCCAAAAAAAAGCAAAAAGGAATAAATTCTCCAGAAGAAGAGCGTGAGAACTGAATCAACCCTACAGATGAGGCTACGGAGACACCACATTTCTGAATCAGATTCCATTGCTTTTATCTCCAGGTACTAGAATGTTCACATATTGAATGATTCCTGAAATAATTAAAATTTTGCCACAGATCAGATTTCTCTTGTTGCTAAATAAAGCATTAGACTACGAGCCAATTTATTATAAAGAGGTTTGGCCGACTGTCCCAGGAATCGCATGCCACCAGGAAGGCAATTAGTCAATTTTCCAATTAAAATAAATGTGTTTCAGTCATCACATTGCACACAGGAGAAGGAAAAATGACTTCAATCGTTGCACTTTGCATTTCTACAGTAACTTCCATCTAAGAAGCTCAAAGCGCTAATTTAATTAAACTCCGGAGAAGTAGGTGTGATTATATCCTTTTGACAAAGGCCTAAATGGAGTCACAGAAAGATTAACTCACTTGCCAGGGGTGACACAGTGAGCTGGTGGAGGAGGTCAGAATAAATCTGAGACCTGGGGCAGATGGTTCTCTGCAGCCCAGATCAATGGTCTCTCTCGCTACCTGCACTTTTTCCCAAGTCTCATCACCTCAGCTCCTGCCTAGAGCTGGGCCACTGACGCGCTTATTCCTTTAAAAGCTGGGGAAAGGGAAGCACAGATTATTCAAACATGCTTCTGATGCTTATTCTTGTAGCCCGCCTTATGGGTGGCGCTCACTTGGAGCAAATGCTGGTGGTGTTTTCTTCCCTTTGCCAACATATTCATTCTCTCTCTCTCTCTCTCTCTCTCTCTCTCTCTCTCTCTCTCTCTCTCTCATAATTAGGTGGCTTAATCTCAGAAAGCAAGGCTGTTTGCTTTTAATTAAGGACTGAATTTGTGCATCAAAGTTTCATGGGAAATTCTGCAGGATCTTCCTCTAATCTCTCCTTAATGGAAGGAATCTGATGGCTGCTCTGTTTGCGTTAGCCACAGCACATGCCGCCCATGGCTTAAGAAGTGTACCGAGCAAACAACGTTAAAAAGACCCCAGGAAGTAGTCATCATCCAGGGGATAAATATTTAGACATTTTCAAGGGCGAAAAGGCCTTCGTCATATTAAGTTACTACACGGAATCGGCCCATCTTTGTCAAAGGTGGTTTTTTACCACTGTTTGCTAACCTTTCAACCAAGGGGCCTATAAGCCCTTTCAAAAAATAGCATCTTTAGAAACATCTATTTGGAGAAAAGTAACTTCCAGTCTTATCTAGGCACATCATGTATAGATGCTGAGACCAATAAGGTCAAATGGGTAAACTCCGGATGTGCTATTTCCTTCTGTTAAGGAATGTACTGGTCGGCTCTGGCTGCCATAACGGAATACCAAGGCCTGGGCGAGTTAAAGAACAGGAGCTTATTTTCTCCAATTCTGGAGACGAGAAGTGCAAGACCAAGGTGCCCGCAGGGTTGGTTGCTGGTGAGGCCTCGCTCCTGGGCTTGCAGATGGCCGCCTTCTCGCTGTGTTTTCCCGTGCCCTTTTCTCTGTGCACACACAGGAAAAGAGAGCAATCTCTTCCTCTTTATGAGATTAGCGCCCAACCTCATGCCCTCATTTAACTGCAAAGACTCTATATCCAAATAGTTTCCTTAGAGGATTAGAGGTTCGGGCTTCAATCCACAAATTTGGAGGGGGGACAAAATTCAGTCCACAACAAGCAATTTCCATTTTAGCCAATGACACAGAAGAAAAGACCCATTGCTATGTCCAGGAACCTGCCCACCCCTCCAGCTCACCCTCACACAGACACAGGGATAACCCTAAAACAGGAAGAATAGATATATAGATATAGATATAGATATAGATATAGATATAGATATAGATATAGATATAGATATATACACACACACATACAAACACACATACACACACACACATATACATACACACATACATACATATATATACATACACACATATATATATATAGTATCCCCCAAAATTGTATACACGCTTCACAGCTGATAACTCAATTGATGTTTCTTTCTTTTCATCTTTCCATTTGAATTCATAATTATTCAAAGTGTGCATACATTTTGGGGACACCCTGTATATACACTGAGTGGCCAGATTATTATGATCTCTGAACGCATAATAATCTGGCCACTCAGTGTGTGTGTGTGTGTGTGTGTGTGTGTGTGTCTATAGATAGATAGATAGATAGATAGATAGATAGAGAAAGAGAGAGAGAGAGAGAGAGAGAGAGAGAGAGAGAGAGAGAGAGACACACACATATATATTAGAGGCCCGGTGCATGAATTCGCACAAGGGTGGGGTCCGGCCAGCCTGGCCAGGAGGGAGGGGACATGGGCGGTTGGCCGGCCTGCCTGGTAGTCAAACTCCTGGTCGAGGGGACAATTTGCATATTAGCCTTTTATTATATAGGATATACACTGAGTGGCCAGATTACTATGCATTCAGAAATCATAATAATCTGGCTACTCAGTCTATATATGTATATATGTGCATTTTTCCCCCCCAAAAAAGTCTTTACTTCCTTAAAAGGAAGCTAATTCCATGGTTTACTGCTAAACTTTAAATTCATGTCCACTTTTCAAAACATGTATCCTCCCACCCAGACCCACTGAGCAACACACCCGCCACTCAGGGCTCGGAGACCCCTCTCTGCAGCCTCGGCCTCCGAGAAGGTCCAAAGCTCAGCTCCATGTCAACTTCCCGATGGAAACGATACCACAGAGCAGACATCCACTCGTGCTATAAATCAAGTGATCTGAAGTTTAGTCCTGGCTCTGACATTTGAAGACACAGTAATCTCAAGAAGTGCACTAACCTCTTTCCCCTCCGGCTTCAATTTTTAATATTAAACCCAGATTCAGAAATACCTCTGATGAAAAGGTTCCGAGCACTTCAGCATATATATTAAGGGATAGTGGTAAATGATCATGATGAGTTATAGTTGGCATCAGGATAGATCTTTTCCTCACCAGCAAAATGGTCATTATTTCAAATACGGCGAGCCGTTTTGGAATCACTTAGCAGGATGGGAGGATGGAGGAGCCGACGTGGCAATGAAGGCTGGGCCTCCTGACTCAGGCCTGAGTGGTGTGCACCAAACAAGGGTCCCTGGGGAATGCTGGGCGGTTGCTTTTTTTACTGCTAATCCCCCACCTCAAGGTTAACAGCCTTGATGGATTTGAATAGCCTACAAAGTGTGGGAACCTTATTTGGTCATTAATGAGCTGGGTCCTTCTAGAAGCAGCTACAGCCCTGTCACCCGGCATAGCCACAGCTACGGAAGACATTCGGCTCAAGTCAGGAAAACGCTTCCATGCACAGCACCCCAGCTGGGAAAGGCGCTGACCTATCTGGGCCAAGTCATAACACCCCACCGACACTGCAGCCCTTCGGGAAACCCGCCCCCCACAGAAACCCGGGCCCCCCGGTGCTGATCCATCTGCTTAAAGGGCCAAGTAGGTGACCTTGTTTTTGCAGAAACCCACGCTCACTGCAGGTGGCATTTCAGGAGCTTTCTGAAGAAATTGCTGCTGTCACTTTGTTCCTATAAATTGTACCAAATGGCCCATTACCCCTGGTCCCTGCGACAGGAAACTCCAAAGGCGGAGGAGAAACACTCGCCTGAGCGGCAAGCTGCCAAGGAGCAGACAGTGACAAGGGAGAGGCAGGCAGGACTGGGGGGGTGGGGGTGGGGGGCTCCCCAGCTTCCGGAGGGGTCTGAGCCATTGCTTTCTCTGCCTCCCTGTTCCCCCCGCTTCTCCTGCCACGTGGGACAGGATGGGACGCGAACTCTTCACTGTGAAGCAGGTTCTCTGTCACAAACACACGCTGGCATCTCCACCCTGTGGTCCCAAGTTCACAGAAACCCAGTCTCCTGCCCAGAGCTTTTATAATAAAACCAAAGAGCATAGCCTCCTGGCTGAAAAACAAACAGACAAAACCAGCCCCGAACCTCACTGCAGCCGACGCCTCGCCTGCTAAGATAATCGGAAGTTGATTGTTTGATTCTGGTTATAAAACTCATTTAAAAACCAGCCTGTGTTTTGTTTTGTTTTTAAAGAACATCTGCTGAGAGTGCAGAAAAGAACTTGATTTATTCACACACCAAACCACACTGTAACAGTGTCTACGCCACGGCTCGCTGGCCAAGTCCTTATGTCCCAGCCATGAACGACAATAGAGAGCGCTCCACACATCCCATCATTAGCCCATAAGCAGATGTTCAATCCTTCACACAATGTGAGCGAGCATTCTTGGGGAAAACAATCACTGTATTTCATTTGACTCGAACACACACGATGGGTGTGCATTTTATAACATTAACATAAAACCGCGCCCCATGTGTTAGTGAGACATCGGCACCGTCTATTGTGGTGACGGCTGCAGATGTTTTCATCTTGAAGGATTCTGCAGGAACGCAGACACTGCCCCGTGTGTCCAAGTCGCTGATGTTGAAGCAAGACTGCTCAAGTCCTAATCACAGGCAGGAAATACATGTGCGTTAGGACGGCTTGAATTGTGCACGTGATTCTATGAACTGGCAGATGGGGGAGGCTGTGCAGGAATTTGTTCCAGTTAAAAACCGAGGGGGCCCATCCAGCATGGCTCAGTGGCTGAGCATCAACCTATGAACTGGAGGTCACCGTTCTATTCCCAGTCAGGGCACAGGCCCGGGTTGTGGGCTCCATCCCCAGTGTGGGGCGTGCAGGAGGCAACAGATCGATGATTCTCTCTCATCATTGATGTTTCTCTCTCTCCCTTCCTCACTGAAATCAATATAAATTATCTTTTTTTTTTTTAATTGAGGGGCCACAGACAATCCAGTGACTCCCTGCTCATCTGCAGAGCTTACTCATAAAGCAAAATGCCAGTCTTTGTCTGCTGGGTGTCAGCCCTGGCACTCTCCCACTGGGCCAGCCTTGCTAGGCGCCCGGCGATGAGGCTTTTCACCGGTCAGCTAAGAAAAGAGAACATAAATTGTTTCTATTTTAAAGGACTGCCTTTTCTTTGTCCTGTCTTTTGGAGAAAGGTTCTTTTTTGGAAATTAAATGCTGATAAAAATGGCAGCACTTGGTATTTCTAAATGGCCGTTCTTGGTATACGGGCTGAACTCCCTCTGTGCACAGGTCTAAGCCTGACTCAAGCCTTAAGGGAATTTATTGGCTCAGGGAATTAAAAAAGGAATTCCGTTGTCAGAGATTCAGATGTGGCTGAAACCGGAATTCAACTCATGCTTTCAAGCCTTGGCTTTGCTTTATATTTTAAAGGATTTTCTTCTCAGATTTCACGATGGTCTCAAGATTCAAGTTTACTGGTTCATCATCCTCACTACTAACCCTCCAGTGGGAAGAAAATGGTTCTCTTTTCACTAGCTCTAGAAAACTGTGGTTCAGTCACATGACTAGCCCCGAGCCAATCATTATAGCCAGAGGATACAAGGGTCTAATTGCCCATCCATAATCCCACAGGAGGGTCAGACCCTCAGGAACAAAATGAAGTCATCATGAGGAAGAGGTGAGCTCCCCCTAAAAAAATCAGGGTGCTGATCACACAGAGAAAGTAGATAATTTCGAGTTGAGCAAAAGCATCAGCTCCCCACCCGTCTTGCCTTTCACACCTCAACAATGCTATACCAGTTCCCCAAGTCTTTCAAGAAGGTGAGAACACCCTCACATCCCCCAAGCTAGAAAGTGCTGCATGAATGTCCTCTAATGAGTCCTCTTCCATCATGCCTCCGAAGCAGTCACACAGGAGTCTGTGGGATTCCAAGCAGCAAATGGTGTGCTATGGCCCGATTTTTAGTCAGTTACCTAGACAGCTCCAAATCCAACTTCTCATCACTAACACCAAGCGCATCTCAAAATTCGGAAGTATAAAGGCAACCGAGCTATTAAAAGCATTGCTGTCTATGGGCTAAATTTTAATTTACTCATATCAAAACTGCGAGAATGGAGGAGAGAGAGAGATTCAGCCATCGGGCTACCTGGCTCCGAAATCAGACTGCACTTGAGTTGAGCAAAGATGTCCCAGGTGGAGGCCCGGCATTGTTTGAAGCCTCCATGCTCTCTGGGTTTGGTATGTAAGGTATTAGAGTTCTGATGCTCTTTAAGAATGGAGTCAGAGCCCTGGCCGCTGTGGCTTCAGTTGGTTGGGTGTGATTCAACGCACCCAAAGGTTGTGGTTAGATTCCCCGTCAGGGCACGTGCCCGGGGACATGCAGGAGGCAGCCCATTGCTGTTCTACTCTAGCATTGAGGTTTCTCTCTCCTCTTTCTCTAAAAAAATAAAAAATAAATAAAAATAGTTTAATAAAATGAAGGACATCCCTTTATTAAAAACTGTATTTGTAACTGAAAATTGGTGCAAAGAGTTTATGGAGAGTAACCCTTGAAGAAGGAGCCGGAGCGGAGCTTCAGAATAGCCCCACCACTCTCCTGTGTCTTCTGCAGAGCGCTTCAACCTCTTGTATATCCCCCAAGATCGCTGTCTTTGGATCATCAACCAAAATTTCGAAATGATTTAAAAGGCCCAGTGGGGAGCATTTCCTTAAACATATGCTCTATCTGTTGAGCATCGTGTCTTCACGATATAAAAATAATACATTTTCAAGACGTCAATGCTTCCCATAGAAACACTAACATGAACAGAGCCTGCTGACCCTCCCACAGAGGCCACAGGAAGCGATGGACACGCTGGAAGTCTGGACACTCTCCCGCCCCCGCTGCTGCTGGGCGCCTTCCATGCATGCGCACGCGTTTCTTCTGTGACTATGAGACGTGTGTCTTCTGTCATTCCCAATCTATTAAAAACGCTCTCTTGAGGGTCTTCCTTGACAAACTAAGGGGTCTTTTCTCTGTCCTCATTCTCCTTGACCCTTTTCAATACCCGATTTTTTAAAACAATGTTTTTATTCTGATTTTATGCAAAGACTCAATCCCGGTTTCCATCTGCATTTAGAATAACTTCTCCGGGTGTGCTTCCCCCTTTTCTCCAAATGTGGATAAGCTAATAAGAGCTAATATTTTCCTGACACGTAGTCTTTTATTTAATAGCACCTTGGAGAGCATTCAAGTAATAAGTGGAATCTAAGATTTAAATGAGAGGATCAAAATGTGTAATACATATCGCTGCTCTGATGAACCAGTTAACCACTTGAGGGTACAACAAGGCTTATCGACCCCATTCCTTCCAGTTGCGCTCACGGGGTCTAGAAACCATGGCCAGCTACTTCCCCATCTAGACAGTAAGCGGCTCCAAAGTGAAAAGCTGCTCCTGGTGTTGGTATTCACAGCACCGAGGCAGCGTCTGGCCCAGAGGAGATAATAAAAAGCTTTATAAAAATAGCAAGTAGTCCAAATGTCTAGGGCATATGGTATATGGAGGAGAAAAATAAAAGGACTAAAAATGTATGTGAGGGAATATTGCGCTACATGCTCAGAATGGCAGATTTATTCTGTATGTAAGGGAGAGTTTTGAGGGTGCTCATACAGAACAAAATGTGGACACCTGTTCCATGAACCTTTGGACAGGGCAAAGCAATCTTTGGATGGGACCAAACTGATCCTGTTGTGATTAGCTAGTTATTAATAACAGGAAGGGAGCGGGGGGGGGGGGGGGGGGCAGCCATTATAGGCATGTCATTTGGGCAGCTTCACCAGGAAGCTGAAATGTGGCACTCCCCAAGGAACCACCGGCCTCTCCCCTATAAAACAGTGGGGGAAGGAACCCAATAAAAGGAAGATAGACACATGCCCAGGAAACCCGAGGACTAGGGAAGGTACTTGCCTGTCAATCAAACCCGGGACACAGATGGTTGGTTGGACTGGGAGTGGTCACTGCAAGTGCATGGAAGTTCCCTTAAACAAAGGAATCCTCTCTCTGGTTGCTCCCCACTCTTGTGCTTGACTCTCAGCTTGTGGGGCTCCTTTGCTCCTGTTCCTACTTCCTTGTATTCACCCCTAGGGCCCCCCATGTATAGTGCCAGAGGAACTCCGCTTGTTAGCAACAACAGACGTTTCTTTCTTCTCTGCATGCAAACGTTCCCTTCCTTTTCTCACAAAATCCCTTGTCCTCGCCTTATAATTGGGACACCCTTGGGTGTCTGCCTGAATCTGTGCTTCCACAATTGCAATTCTTTTTAATCCCAAATAAACGCTGTGGGATAAATACTGCCCCTCATCTCACCTTTTTACTTTTGGGGTTAACAACGATGCAAATTATTTAATACGCTGTAAAGCACTTAGAACTGTATCTGTCACATCCTAATTCCTCTGCAATCATTAGTTATCATCACCATCCGCCTCTTTATCAGAGCCATGTGTACTGTTCCTTTTATAAGAATTTCTCCTTCATGTTGCCCTGATTTATGTTCGTATTCAAATGACCAAAACATGGAGTTTGCCTTTAGTATTTTCAAGGCATTTTCTTTGCAAAAACAGATTGCAAGAAAATTGCTCCTGCTTTTTAGTCTCCTGCTCTAAAATAAGTCTATTTCCAAAGTCGACCCCCTGCTTTCATGCCCAGAACTCATTCCGAGTGGAAAAAAAAAACACACACAAAAAAACCCCGCTTAGCTCCTATCTATCGCCAGACATGAAACATTTCAGCTTGAAAGGGCTCCAGCATCTGCGTCCACACCAGGGACCACAGGCCTGAGTGGCCATGGGGGCTACACGTGGGAAGGAAGGGATGAGTCTGAGCATGTTTGCCGTGTGATCTTTGCAGAAGCGAGGAGCGGATCACAGAGGAGACCCAGCTCAGGGAATGGGCTAAGTGAGCAGGCAGCTCTACGCAGACCGCAAAATATTAATCAGGCTTTGGAACCATTTTCTTCTAGTTTGTATTCTTTGTGGATAGCTTCCTTAGTAGCAGCTAAATGGGGTTCCCCGAGGCCTGCCAAATATCCCATTTAAATTAGCATATATTTGCATATGTTGACATACAGGAAAATGCAGTCAGACTCCCAAAAGGTGTCCTTCCTCACTCTCAGGTAGGTTGCATTTGCCTGTGGCTGGTCGGGCAACCAGGCATGAATGATGCAGGGCCTGTGACCTGCTTTCCGTGACTGAGGGAGTACCCGTCCTGCCCCAGGCAATTCATTCCTCCTTTGTGGGCCTTAGTTTCCTCATTTAAAAATAATCAGCAAAGTGATTAGCCAAAAAACATATATGCAATAACGCAGAGACACAGATAACAGTGTGGTGATGGCAAGAGGGCAGGGAGCGGGGGCTGGGTGGAGGTGAAATAAAGGGGGGAATGGGAACATCTAGAATGGTGTCAACAATAAAAATAATGTTAAAAAAACGAATGGGGGAATCTCAGAAAACGTCTAAAATTCCTTCTGTTTCTAAAATTCGGTTTCTATCAATCACATCTTTCTAGTAAGCAGGCTGTTGGTCTAAGTTAAAAATTGGCCAATTATAGCCTAGAGGCCCAATCTCCCACCACCTCTTTCTGTAAAGAACGTTAGTCACATCCATTGTCTCTGGCGGCTCTTCCCCCCAGTGACAGAGTCCAGTGGGAGTGACAGAGGCCAATCGTGGGAAAATGGAAAGCCTTTGCTACCTGGCATTTTACAAGAGAGTATGCCGCCCCCTGACCTCGGTGAACGTAGCGAAAACTTCTTATTTTCTCTCATGGAGCTCTCGTGCTAACAGCATCTCCAACTGTGAGTAAACTGTGAGCCTGTGAATACAATTTATGGCTGAGGCAATGCTCACAATTACTTCTTCTGCTGCTAATCAGTACACCTCCGAGCAAACTAACAGCAGATTGATGGCAAAGCATTCCAGTGTTCCCACCATCAGAAAGTGCCATGTGGAATACTCTTGTCACACCCAAACCAGTTCTCAGGACATGTGTGGGATTCGCCTGAACTGAACACCAAACTGTCCTTGTCTTCTAGATCATGTTATTGCACAACCCACTTGAAATAGGGCACAGTGTGTTTAGATGTCCCCAGTAGCAATGTAATGACTTCTTAATTAACACCTGAAGGTGCTGGTTGTATGGGCCTCATAGTGAATCTTATTTTAATTTTATAAAAAGCAGAACGGCTCAGTCCTGCAATTCATTCCTCCTTTGCGGGCCTTAGTTTCCTCGTTTAAAAATGAGTAGGAAACAACTCATTTCCTACTCATTGTTCCTGAAATGAGTAGGAAACAACGTAAGGAACTTTAGCAAAATATATAAAACAATTAGAGGCTGGTTCATATCTGACTTGACCCTCGACTTTGTGTCTCCTCTGAGATCATTGGGTAGAAAACGGAAGCAGCTATTCCAATTTTCTCCTGCATCTTTACAATGGGGCATCGCTGAACACGTGAAATGTGTCTTTGGCTCTTCACAAACTAGCCCGCACTCAGTACCTGAGCCTCAAAGCGCCTCCAGTGGCCCAGCCTTCCTGCTTCACGTTGCCCTGTGGAAGTCGTTCCTTCTCGTTGTCCCTTTAATCCCCATGCTCTGTGTTCATCAAGCAACCATGCTGTTCTTTTTCACCCATTAAAATGTATTGCCAAGTTTGCCAAACAACCTTGACCTGGGTGTCCATTTGGAGCCACACAAACCTGTACTGGATTCCCAGCATTGTGATTTTGGGGAGGTGATCTAACCTCACCCAGCGGCCCAGTTAAGAACGGGTACTTGCTACGTCATAGGGTTGTTTGAGAATTCTATTGGCTACATGTATATCCCTGGTCTACAGCACATCTCTACCAACATCATTAGTCAACTTGCTTTCCACAGCAGAGTCACGAGACCCTCTTCCTCCCAAATTGGGTTCCCAAAACTGTAGGATTCTACCAATCATTCACACCTTGGAGTTCAGTCGCTTGTATTTCTCAAGTGCTTAGCTGGAACCTGTCAATCAAATCCTACTTTTGTTGAAGTTTGTTCCAATCAGGTTAAATGTATAAGACATCATGTGTCCCTTTCCTACAGTGGAGATAAGACTCCTCCTCAAAGATGCTGTACTGCAGGTGCCACTGGTGAGATCCCACAGATTTACCGTATAATGTGAGGCCGCAGTCCATGGAACCGGGGATCTCTTACTTTATCATTCCTGACAATAACCTAAGTAGTGGTTAATTATTTTCTACTTTCCCAAATACATCAGGCGTAAGCCCACAGAATACATTAACCGCAGTCAATAAGCAGAGAGGAAGGAGACACCTCGAAGCCTCACATTGAGACAGGAAGGCAAGTCTGATGATACGCATTTAATCATGTGTGCTATTTTAAAGGTCAGCATTACAGTTTAATTCGTAATTTTATTTATTAGATGAATTTTTCCTAAGAGAATTATTCATCTCAGCTTTTAAAACATGTTCAAATCCCCATAAATATATCTCTTGGAAGGACCTCCCCTCTCATCTCTTGGTCTGACTTCAGGCCTCTTAATGAAATTGCCGTTCGATACCATTACATTCTGTTTTCTCTTAATCATCTCTAACTCTCTACACAGACGTTTAGGACATACAGCATCTTTGCATACACAGGTAGGTAAGACCAGAGGGCTTGCATTTAAGTAATACAAGGTAAGTAACCCATGCCCTTTGGTTTATTCTGCTCCAAAAATAATAACAACTTGTTGACTCTCAGAAAGTTAGACCGAAATGAGTCGAAGGTGGTATTGAAGACCTTATTCTAAAATGTCTCTTTCTAGAGAAAATAACTTTAACACTGTATAGGCATATGAGACTGGGTGTACTATGATAATACCCTGTAACTGCAACAGAAGAACATGTGGAAAATGAGGACTATATGAGAAACACCTTTATACAGAGAACAGACGGACAAGTTGCCAAAGGGAAAGGGGACGGGAGGAGGGGTCTGGGCGCAAAAGGTGAAAGGATTAAGAAGTACAACTTGGTAGTGACAGAACAGCCATGTAGATACAAATTATAGTGTAGGGAAGATGGCCAATCATAATGTCACGACTACACGTGGGGCCAGGTGGGTACTAGAAATACGGGGGGGGGGGGGCCCGGAGGGGGGCACTCTACAAAGTACATGATTGGCCACTACGCTGTACATCCGAGGCTGAGAGAGGATAATATTGAATGTAAGTTGTGATTGGAAAAGAAAAGAAAGAAAATCTTTCAAAATAGTAGTGGGACAGTAAGATTTAAGGAAGTAAGTCAACCCATAGAAAGTGGAGAATGGATGGGATGGGATGGGATGGGATGGGATGGGATGGGATGGGATGGGATGGGATGGGATGGGGTGGGATGGGATGGGGTGGGATGGGATGGGGTGGGATGGGGTGGGATGGGGTGGGATGAGCGGTAGCATTTGTCATCATTTTCACGTTACATATATAAACAAGCAAACACAAGCAGCACAGGGCTTCAAGTCGGAAACTTGTTGCTCTCAAGTTGCATGAAAGGACTCAAGATCTAAAATCATTTATGTATTTATAAATATCCAGAAAAATTCAAAACTAATGCCAAAGTAATAAATTATTCCTACCAATCAATGGTGCCCTGCCGTACATAAATGCTGAAGCAACAGAAGGCGTTCGTTTTCATAGCAAGAGAAGCTGGCTGTCCTACGGAGTCTATTATATGAGTGACCACTGGCCTCACTGAGGCCGCTCTGTGAGCCACTGTCCTTAGAGGCTCTACAGCCTCAGGACAGCCTGGAGCGTCCAAGGCCATGTCTGCATTTGTCTCTGGAATTACGATCAAGCAGAAGACTTCTATGGATTCAACCCCGATATGCTCTCCTGTGAAAAATAATGGGGACTGGGAATTGTACCACAGGCAGTTGACATTAAACTCCTGCTTCTACTTTTTAAATGAAATAACATTTAGCTTTAAGTTTAAATCCCATGTTAATAGAAGAAAACGAATGTGTTTGAAATGCAGTGTGGCTGGACAAATGCTCTCCTGACGATCCCGCTGGCACTGCGGGAGGAAAGGGCCTTGCAGATTATCAGGACAGATGAACCCAACAATTCAGACCTGTTCTCACAACTGTCCATGTCCATGCATGTCCCTTGGGACTGTTATTTCCCCTAAAGTCTTTTTGGAACCAACTTGTGGTTTAAACCAATCACGTCTGAGTAACCGGTTTCATCGGCCCAGTTACCAAACTGGTTGGCGGTGACTTTCCTTGGCGAACTGGGAGGATTAGCCACTGGAAGAATGGGAAGTAATGAGACCAAACTCCCTGCCTAATGACACCCTTCAGATCTCACTAGGAGATGGGATGGCTCCGCGGAGAAGGCGCTACCAAGGAGACGTAAGGCCAGACCCTCATCAGAGGCTCCTCTGCCAAGTCCACGTCCACCGTGCTCTGAACAGAGACCTTGCTGAGCGGCAGGGCGGGATAAAGTGGGCAGGATGCGGGCTAATGAATCATCAGCTATTATTTATTAGACGCAGGCCCTTCCTCCGCGCGGCATTTAAACCCGGTTTTCATTTCTACTGCGGGCGCCCCATTTTAAATCGTGTTCTCGTTATTTATTAACAGTCCTCACCGCTGCTCCTGGCCACCCACAGGCTGGGACCGCCTGGAGAGCAGGGCTTTATTTAACTACTCTCCGTGTCACCTCCGGAAAGTGTAGGCATTCATGAAAAGTTAATGGAAGGAATGACTGAATGAATAATTGAAACAAGCTAACGCCTAAAAAGGGCAATGGAGAGAAAAAAAATCACATAAGAAGTAGGATAGATGACCAGGGTTAAGTAGGTGCACGATTAAAGAGCCACCTCCAAATTATGTCCCTGGCAGAGCGGTCCTTGGAGATGGATGGTCTTGAAGCCAAGCAGTCTCAGCCTGGCTGCCACCTGGTGGCCTGAGGAAGTCACTTGAGCTTCTGCATCTACCTTGGTCATTTGGTAAACCGCTGGAAAACTGAACCCTAAACGGCAACGGCTCCGACACCCGGGAAGGTTATCCCCTCACTCCAGGGATGCCGGAGGCACGCCCATTCTCTGCCAAGTTCCGGCCGCAATGCTTCTCTTACAAGAGACACGGGAGAGAATGAGCCGCCAGCCACACTCCGTGGGAGAGTCAAAGAGTGTAGGCCTGTGCCCATGAACCAGCCACAGCCACACTCCGTGGAACCGTGCAGGAGAGCAGAGCTGGGCGAGACTAGGAAAAGCAGGTCACACACAGACACAAAGCCGAGGTCAAGGCTTTGGAACTCGATTCAAAGAACAATTGGAATCCACCAACTATTTTAAGCAAAGTGCAGCATTTCCATCTAGGTCTGTGGTCAGCAAACTGTGGCTCGTGAGCCACATGCGGCTCTTTGGCCCCTTGGGTGTGGCTCTTCCACAAAATACAACGGCCTGGGCGAGTCTGTTTTGAAGAAGTGGCGTTAGAAGAAGTTTAAGTTTAAAAAATTTGGCTCTCAAAAGAAATTTCAATCGTTGTACTGTTGATATTTGGCTCTGTTGACTAATGAGTTTGCCGACCACTGATCTAGGTCATAGCAAGGAATTAAACGGGGTAAGAAGGAGACTCAAGGGGCCCAGTTCAGAGACATTCGCTCTGTTACAGGCCAAGTACCATCCTGGCTTGGACATCTTCAGAAGGGAGAGGAGAACACGGAAGGAAGAAAGAGGTATGTGGTGGAAGAGCAGGACGTGATAATGGAACGAGGACAGGAAGTCGGATGAGGAGGAAAAGGTTAGAGACTAACTCCAAGGGCTTGGGCTTCAGCGAGGCAGGAACTGACCTCGCACAGAGAGAAACACCTCAGTGCTGGGAGACGGCGTTTGGAGGAAACAGCACCCCTCACAGGTCCCTTCTCCCGCACACGTTCCTCTCCTCGGCTAGCCAACATGATGCGCTGTGCTTAGTGACGGGAATGCTTTGCTTTTGAAACATGCTCCGAGGAATCGTGTGCTGGTCACTTTAGAATAATCCTGGGAAAAGCGAGTAACTCACTGACTAGCAAGAACTTCCTCTTGCATGTTGGAGCTTTAACTTTTCTTTACAATGACCATTTTAAAAATCGGAGTGACATGCGTTTGGATGCTATGACTTGGCAAAAGTGTACAGCGACCTTCTCATTTAGTATCTGCCATCTCAGCTTCCTTACCTGAAAGAGGATGGTCACAAGCATTCCTACTGTCTACGTCTAGGATTAGAATCATATGATGTCATCCACATGAATTCTAGCACATGGTATACAGTCAATAAATCAACCAGTCCTCTGGCAATGCCAGCGTTGATGGGTATTGATAAGAACGTTTTTATCAAATAAATCCAGAAATATATTTTTACACTAAGATATTTACTTTCTTCTGTGTTGATTTTCATAACAAAACACAGTTTCTGGGTCATAATATTTTGTTACGCTCTCACTGCAACTTACGTGTTTCCAAGTCCCTTCGTGTGCATGGGTTCGTGTGAGCGTCGCCATGTCTATGCGAGGCCATCGGGGCAGATAGAATCACCCGCATCTGGGAATGAAACAGCCTCCAAAGCAAGTCTGACAGAGCATGTGGCAGGCGCACAGAGCAGCGGGGCTGGCCAGGTCTGCGGGTCCTCTGACCACACGGAGGCCGCTGAGGGAGATGGCTGCTGCCCGGGGTGAGGGGAGAGAATTCTCTCCTGCCAAGATTTCTTCCGAGTTCTCATCCTCCTCTTGGTTGGCTGCGGGACCTGTACCTTCGCATTGCTAGGGCACGGGCTGCGGGGGATGTGAGGGATGTATTCTACTAATTTTGGAAAGCACCTGGGATTCTGGCTCGGGATTTATGAGACAGAATAAATCGGAATCTTGTCAGCGGGCTGCTGCCCTGAGCTTTCTGAGAAGGAAGGAAACAGCATGATGCTGGGACACGGGTATTGTCACAACGACCAGTGTGAGAACCACGCCTTCCAGTCGGCCTTGTGCAGCAATAAGCATACAATGGTATGTACTGATGATGAGGCTGAACTCTATAGATATAAAACAGACACAGCCCATGACCTCAGACAGTTCACAGCACAGAGGGTAAAGGGACAGAAACAAACTACTGTGATAGAGTTTTTATTTTATTGATTTCAGAGGGAAAGGGAGAGGGACAGAGAGATATAAACAGTGATGAGAATCATTGATCGCTGCCTCCTACACGCCCCCTACTGGGGATATAGCCCTCAACCCTGACTGGGAATTGAACCGTGACCTCCTGGCTCATAGGTCACCACTCAACCACTGAGCCATGCCAGATGGGCTTGCAGGGGTCCTCAAACTTTTTAAACAGGGGACAGTTCACTGTCCCTCAGACCGTGGGAGGGCCGGACTATAGTTTAAAAAAAACTATGAACAAATTCCTATGCACACTGCACATATCTTATTTTGAAGTAAAAAAACAAAACGGCAAAAACACCCGCATGTGGCCCACGGGCCGTAGTTTGAGGACACCTGGGCTAGAGTTTGTGACAGCACATTTCTGTAGGTTGAAATATTCTTGTGTCTGCCCGTCTCTTGTCCTGGACTGAGAGCTGGTAGTCATCACTTCCTCGGAGGGCTGGGAACCCAAAGGCTGAGCGGAAGTCACATGGGGCCCGGAGGGAGACATGGGCTCCAGGCTGAGGGAGAGGAGCGCGCAGGGCGGGTGGTGGGGAGCCATGGGCGCTGCAGCAGGAACCGAGGGCAGGGTGGCGTGGGGAGGTGGGGAGATCCACAGGCAAGGGACAACTCGAGGAGGGTTATTGATGAGGGGAGGCTGTGGGAGGGAGCAGCTTGGAAACCCGCTCCATATGAGAAGAGCGGCCGTGTCCGTGGGAAGATGAGGGGTTCCGATTGAGACACGACCCCGGGGAACTGTCCAGGGGAAAAAGGTCATTGTAGGCGCAGGTGTGCAGAGATGTTTAAAGCATTCGTGAGCAAATGCTCATCAGTGTGATTTCTCAAGAATAAGACAGTGGGGCTTGTCAGGAAAAATGGTTTTCCAGCGCCACCCAACAGTGTTGCTGGTCCTTGAGAAATGAGAGGGAATTATACCAGGAAATAGAAGTCTGAGGGCTGGAATGAAGAACGTGGGTTCTCCCCGTGTGCTGAAACGGGGGAAGGGACCTTCGTCGCGGGTGCTGTCTCTTGGCTTCCTCAGCCTGGAGCCATCGCGGAGCCGGCTCACCGTGCGCTCTGCCTCCCCTTCCCAACCCCCCCCTCCCCCCCCCCCCACCCAGAACGCCCGTCTCAGCCAGCCAGGGGCGATGAGGCTCCTCGCGGTGCCCAGCACGCTCCGGAGGAGGGAGAGAGGCTGCCAAGTCGTTTTCCTGCCTCTCTAGGGCTCTAGAACGCTGGGATGCCGTCCTTCCTTCCTCTATAATCATTCTCATCAGAAACGTATCTTACAACTAATTCACATCATTCTTGAAGCCTCGCTTTAGAGGCATTTAGCTTGAATAGCTTTTTTCGTAATTGTTCACGGAGACATTTCCCTGATTGTTTTCTGGGGTGTTTAAACTATGCCAGAATATGCCAGAAGCATCGAAATCAAACAGAGTCCGTACTCCTCGTCCTCACAGTCTCAGACAAAGCAGTGAAAGGCCATTGCGAGGGAAACACAACAAGAAGCAAAACTATCGGCCTGTGTGACCGACCTGACCTTGTCAGGGTCGTCCCTACACCTGCTACGGGGCGGGCTGGGAAGGGTAAGTCAATAAGACATCTCGCACCTACAGGAGCATAATCCCAAAGGCTATTTAATCCTGGCCTCCGCAGGAGAGAGAGAGAGAGAGAGAGAGAGAGAGAGAGAGAGGGAGGAGAGAGAGAGAGACTGAACTGAATCAACAGAAACACACTTTGACCTTTTATAAGCCCATGAGCTGCAGGCATAGTCTCCCCGGATGAAGAAGCTACTCCAAATGCTGCCTGCAGAGCCCGAAGATAAATGAGGGAAAGGCACAGCTCGAACCAGCTCACTCCTTCCTGCGCACCGGGCTCCCTTCTCCCTCCTCGGGCATGACGGGCAGGCCCCGCAGCTAATATTGAGATCCCATCAGTTTTCTTCACAGGTGGCTCATTACGGCGTGCATGCATCACGCCCACAGGAAGCAGAGGAACAGGCCGATTGTGAGAGTAAGAGAGAGAGAGAGAGCGCGCGCTCTGAGTCACATACACTGCTCGAGTTCCACATCCCCGGATGTGTCACCCAAGGCTGGGCGTCGATGTGTCCGATATTATAAAGGAGGTGGACTCTGGAATCAATAACACTTTGGATCACTTCAAACTCTGGAAAAAACACACCCCTATTTGAGGAAAAGCTGGCAGCATGGGTTGAAGCTCTCGTGAAAGGTGGGGCATAGACAAGTATCAATAATTATTGTCAGGACTTATCGATTGGTGATCAAATGTTATTGTCAACGTAACAACTGAACACCTAGAAATCAGTCTCTTCAAAGGGTCAGCACAGTCATAGTGGCGACAGCGGGAGTCACACCTCGGACTCAGGGCGAGCGAAGCAGACGAGGAACCCGCCTGGGAGGCGAGAACCTGCGCTTTAGGAGCCGGGCCTCCCGGCTGGCGTGGCTGCTCCGGGGAGAACGGGAGGAAATGCGGTCGCAATCGGGTCCAACGAACTCAGATACCAGGCCACGGGGGGCGTGGAGAAATGCTAAGTCTCCTGCTCTTTGTTCTAACAGCGATGGGCAGCTAAAGTGTGACTTGGTGGGACTGAGATGCAGAAATGATCTTTGGTACAGACGAGAAAACGCGAGGCCGACGGCACTCGGTGAAATGTCCAATGCCATGCAGGTGTGAGTGGCGGCGCTGGCAGACATAGGATTTGCCTGAAACTTTGCCTCCTCCCCCCGATCCCTGCAGTGCCAGTCTCATGCTCCGGGCCTGGCACAGCACCAGGTGGAGCGAGATGGAGGTAGGAGGTGAAGGAGAAACGGCAAAAATGAAAAAAATATGAAAGTTAAATAGAATCCATATTCTCCATGCGATGCCCACCTCCCTACCACCCCCCCCCACACACACACACACACACACCCGCCTGCCTTCATTCAGCAGCATTTCCACCGGCACAGCCCACGGGGTCATGTTACAATGCGCACAGCTCGTGCCCCACAGACCTTTCTCAGTGGGTTCCCCGGGGGCAGGAGAAACCACCAAGCCCGTGTCCATGGATCAGAGCCAGGTCTGTCTTTGCCACATTTATATGGCAAAGGCGTCCACGCCGACAAGCTGCTGAGGACCCACCATGAGGAACGCAATGGCAAGTTACTGAGAAGCTTCAAAGGGGCGTCATCTCAGGAGTACACGTTCCTGAAGTGGAGTCCACCTTCACAAGACAGCATTCCTGACGGAAACGGAAGTCTCCCACTGCCTGATTTTGCCCCGATATGCGGGACAAGCACGGAAACTTCACGGGGATTAGACTGGGAGAACGGCGGTTGCTGAAACAATCTCAGAACACGAGAATGCAGGAGCCCCGGGAGAACTTCGTGTTTGGGAAAGCGAGTCGCCCAAAATAAAGTCACCAGTTCGGAGCTGAAGATCAATACTGCACAAAGAGAAATGATGCATGCTCGGCCAGGACTACTCACTCAGGACTGGACTGTCCTCTCGTTTTCATATATGCAATGATCACCACCTGAATTTTTGAAGCTAAAAAAATATCCATTTTGACAAATTAAGTTGGTTTTCAATTGTGTAGTCGTCCAGGTAAAATAAGAAGTAAAACGAAATGCTTTCGAGCCTGACATAGGAGTGTTTCAATGTGTGTAATCATGTTTAAGACAACTTTTTAATCCTTTTAACATATGCAAAAAAAAAAAAGCTAATTAATGAATTTGGAGAATTACCATCTACAAAACCCCCACATGCACTTTAGAATTTAAATGATGTAATTTTACTATTTGTTATTAGGATCTTCTGAGCCAGGCACTGTCTTAGGCTATATTTAGACTTAGAAAATATGGATAAATAAAACAATCAAATATCCCTACACTCATGGAGCTTACCTCTCTAACCGGGAGACAGACAATAAACAAAGAAAGCGAGTCTAGTATACGGCAGGTTAGCAAGCGATGAGTGGTACAGACAAAAGAACCGTCCAACAGAGCGGAGGCCCAGCTCACCTGCCCTCCTGCCGGCCCTCAGATCCTCACCGGTGGGCCCAGCGGGAACAGCACACAGAGCAATGAGCAATGCCTCCAGGCTTTGCCTCCATGAGCAATGCCTCCAGGCTTTCTCCCGTAGCTAGGTGTGCTTGGCGTCTCAGATTCCCATGCAAAGCTCCCTTTCCAGATCTTTCCATCGCTGGTTCTCCTACCTTTGTGTCAGGCTTGTTTCCAAGAACCCGAGTCCCATAAAACCCTCACAGCTCTGCTTCCTCCCTGACCCTCTGACCCAAACCATCTTCACCGAGAGGCCAGAGTGTGTCCCAGGGGCCCAGGGTGGTCACATGCGCTACCTGCTAATGGCGCCCCATCCCCCTCAGGGGGATAAAGTCCTAGTTTTGAAAATTGCTCACTGGACCTTCACGGCCTGACCTCAACTTATCTACACAGGCTTCTCTCTCTCGGACCCAAACACGGAGAACTTCTACCCGTTCCTCAAACGCTCTCTCATCCCAAGTCATCAAGCACACCTTCCCCTTCCCTGGCGTTTTCTCCTTGTCGTTCATCTAACACATTTCTTATTCCTCAGACCTCAAATGAGAGATCCCTTCCTTTGATAAACCCTCCCGGGGCCAATATCATGGCTCAGGTTTCCTCCCGTAAAGGCCCGGGGGTCCCAGGACCCCCGTTCTGTACCTCTTATCCCACGTTAATGACATGCCTTCCTCACTAAACAACAATAACCCTGCCTGCTGCGTTCCCCGGGATGTCCTCACTGCCAGCATGATTCCCAGCTCAGGATAAATACTTCATCCACGCTGCGCCGAGAACAGATGGCGGAATGAATAAATCAGAGGTATATTAGTCACATCTTTCTGTGGAAAAAAAAAGATTAGCACAAACTTAGAGGATTAAAACCACGCACACATCTGTTACGTTTCAGCTTCTGGGGGGTTAGCATCTCCGGGTCAGGCTCTCTGTCCCCCCGCCCCCCGGGGTCAGCCAGCGCTGCCTCTCGGCTGAGAGCCCGTGGTTGGGGCAAGGCCGCTCCCTGCGGGGGTGCTGGACCGAGAGCCTCGGGCCCTGGCTGGCCACTGGCCAGAGACGCACCCCGGCCCTCGCCCCGTGGCAGCTCTCCGTGTGGCTTCTACATCAAAGCCAGCAGGGAGTCTGACGCCAAGACAAAGTGAGAATCTTCTGGAATCTACCGGCAGAAATGGTGTCCCCTCCACACTGAGGGAGAGCGTTGGTTGGGAGCCAGTGACCCTCAGAAAGGGGTTTCCCCAGCATGCACACAGGAGGTGGGGTTCCCGGCGATCACGTAGACTCTGCCTGCCGCTACAGGCGTGTGCCACGCCTTGTGCCCGAGCACCTATGTGAGTTCCCGCTGGCTGCCAGGTGCCCGTGGGAAGCGCGGGCCCGCCTAGTTCTGTGACAAACAGGTCACGCGTGCCTCCCGGATGGAGGGCGCCTTCCCCAGGTCTTACGTTCCTCTTGTCTACATGTATTTACAAGATCTGGGCAGGAGAAACGAGGAGCAGGGAGATTTAGTGAGCGCTGTAACATGACGAAGAAGAGAGCCGAGAGCGCCGAAGAGCTGAGGGGAGGGGACTGGCAGGCAGGGTTGCTTTTCCTGGCGGCCTGGTCCGGACACCAGGTCCCTAGCACCCCTCGCTTCTCTGCGCCTCCTGGCACCCTCGCCCTCACTTCCCTGGCAGACCAGCTGCTATGCCTGATGGCGCCTGGGAAGCGCCTTCGAGGGCTCGTCAGTGCCTTAGTCTGAGAGAGCGCCCAGCTAGCTCCTGAGCACAGTCAGGTGGCCAGGAGGCTGCCCGCAGGCACTGGGAGACGGCAGCCCCCTCTCCCGGGCACAGCGGCCAGCAGCCCTGGCTCAGGCCCACCCGCCACAGGCCGCAGGCCGCAGAGGTGCTGGCCGGTGCGATGGGATGTTTGCAACAGGGCTCAGGCCTTCAGCTCCCCGGGATCGGGATCTCCGTCCCTGCTGGGCACTGTGGCGGCTGCTGCCAGCGGCAGGGGCCACGTTAAGGGGCAGCTGCAGGCAGGAGGCGGCAGGCGCGCTGGGAGGCCGCAGAGACAGCAGATGTGCTTGCCGGCAGCTCCTGCAAAGGTGAGCGCGGAGCCAGGGAGGCCGGAGCTTGACAGGGTCGTCTGTTGTCAGGAGGCTGGGGGTCGGAGCTCATTTAGAGGCTTAAGGCGCCCTTTGGCAGAAAAGGCCCTTCCAACCAGGAAATGTGCTTTTGATTTTAACACGACTTTGCGGAGCTGTTGTCCTTGTTTAAATCAAAGGTCCCACCGGGCCTGTGTCCCCGGCTTTGGCGACCTCTGTGCTGACCCTTGGCCAGGTTTACCGCCTCTGTGTGCAGCTGAAAGGACAGCCACATCCTAGCACGATGGCGACCCTTTGCCAGCCTCCCGTGGGGGGTTGGCCTCGGGGAAGGAGTAAGGCCGACGCTGTGGGAGACGCACACAGCCGGCTCTGCAGCAGGATCCTGCACCACGCGGCTCACTACCAAACCTTCTTTCACACGGAAAACCCACCGCCAGCCTTGTGGGGTGCAGCGCGTGAGCCACAGAGGCACCAGCGTGGCTTCCGTCCACACGTGGCACCGCGAATCCTTTACTTCCGACGCCTTGGCCATCCACAGCGAGGAAGTGTGCTATGTGGGCAGCCACCCTATTTCTCACATCAAACGCAGAAAAGAATATTTATACATGAACCTCCAAAGTGAGTGAATAACCTTAAGTAGAAGCTAAACAAGATCAATAAAATAAAGAGCTATAGTCCAATACGGTTTGGAGAATCACCATGTACACATAATAACACTCTCGGCTGTTGTGACAAAATATTCAAACAACCCACAACAAAATTGTCGGACCTCAGGGCCTTCTCTGACATGACACCTCTGGAAGACACTCAGAGAACAGTTGTAGGGATCGAATATCTGCAGTCATGTTCGTCCTGCGAAACCACAGACCTGGAGTCACTGCGGTTATGAACACAGACTCGGGGCCCGTCTGTGAGAGTGTTAGGTGTCCCTGGGAAGCCGTAAAATTCATCAAGACTTTCAAACGTGATTGAAAACATCCCCTCCAGTCCCAGGCCGATGACCTCAGCGGGGAAGCACGCCCCGCCTCCCGGAGCTACAGGAGGTACAGGCATTCCTCAGAGGTACCAAGTCCCCGGCCCCTGAATAAAGCGAGCAGCACACAATAAAGATGGCCACCAGAATAAGCTAGTCATCTTTTTGCTGGGGGAGGGTCTAGCCTTCCCTTTGCAAAACAGAGAGTAACAACTGTGACGTACAACAGAGCAAAGGATGATAAACACAGGTTTGCTATGGAGTCTCTTGAACTCTTCCAGGTAAGTAAATCTGTTTTCTTCTACTCTGTTAGGCTGAGTCAATGTAATACACTGTGGGATGCTGGGAAAGTACGAGTCACAATAACCAATGATGGACGGTTACCTTGGGGCCCCAAGGCAAAGCAGCAGCACCTCAGAGAGCAATGGGCCCCGGGGGGGCGGGCAGAGGGGCTCTTGGGAGGAGAGCAGGCGTCTTTCCTGAGAATTTGGTGGGGAAATAGTACCGCTCATGTGTCCATCTTCTCTACCTCACCCCCCACCCGGAGACACACCTTGATCAATTAGTCGCTGGCGAAGATCAAGATTCACTCCACGGTCTACCTGAGATTTGTAAGGGCTTTTACTAAACCTCGTTTGGTTTGGATAGATGTCATTCTAGCTGCAATTCATCAGAAGGTATACAAGAAGGTAAACAAGAACAAGGTAAGCATCTATGCACGTTAGGCCTATGGAACTGCATTGCTGAGTTAGGAATCTGGCACCCAATTAAAATCACCAAGCAGAAAAAAGAAAAATCTGTCAATAGTACATTTTACCCATATTCACTTTTTTCAGTTATTTCAGAAAGGAAGGGAGAGGAAGAGGGAGATAGAAACATCAATGATGAGAGAAAAATCATCCATCAGCTGCCTCCTGCTCTCCCCTCACTGGGGATCGAGCCCACAACCTGGGCATGTGCCCTGATTAGGAATCGACCCATCATCTCCTAGGTCCGTGGTCAGCAAACTGCGGCTCACGAGCCACACGCAGCTCTTTGGCCCCTTGAGTGTAGAGAGGAGGTGTCTTTCCCGAGAACTTGGTGGGGAAATAGTACCCCTCATGTGTCCATGAGCGGCCTGGGCGAGTCTATTTTAAAGAAGTGGCGTTAGAAGAAGTTTAAAAAATTTGGCTCTCAAAAGAAATTTCAATCGTTGTACTGTTGATATTTGGCTCTGTTGACTGTCCTAGGTGGTGGTCGGCAAAACTCATTAGTCAACAGAGCGGCAAACCGCGGCTTGCGAGCCACATGTGGCTTGTGAGCCGCAGTTTGCCGACCACTGTCCTAGGTCATAGGTCAATGGTCAACCACTGAGCCACGTCAGCCGGGCTGCTCGTATTTATTTTTTAAGCTTATTTATCGAAAGTGGTAGAATCCTTATCTATCACTCATGACCGTCTGAGGAAACACCCTTCTGTGAACTGATTCATTCACATGATGAAATTCCAAGACGCACTATAAAAACACAGAACAGGGCGTGACTCAGAGGAGGCATTTTCTCATCCTCAGCGAGGGGTCCCGCTTCCTTCAAAACACGCGCCCGCATCTGTCCGCAAGTGTTGAGAACAAGGGGCCAGGGAGCGCGGTGACGGCAGTGGGCGCGGCCTCAGCTGTCACGCTGCAGGGCCAGTGACAGCCACCTGGGGACAAACTCTCCAAGTTCTGGGACCGAAGGTGAGTAATTCTTTCCAACAAATATTTCAGGACCTGCGGGGAAAGGTGCCCAGGGATGTATTCGTCCGTGTCTGTAATGACGCTGATCATCTCATATTAGGTAATTTTGTTTTGGGAAATTTCCAAATGCCGTTCAAGAAAGTCTTGCTTGGGTGCTCATTCTACATTTCACACACGCCTAGACGTCTCAGTCAGAAATGTTCCCAGCTCAGTGCACACTGGCTGAGAGGTTACCACATAGTCTGACTGGCCTCGCCTAGCCCCGCTGCAGAATACCTCCCGAACACCTCCCCAAAGCCTGCAACAATTCATAACAAGGTCCTTTCACGAGGTAGCTCTCCGGTAGCACAGCAACTAAAGTACATTTTAGCTTTGATGCATGAGTCATTTTACAAATATTTAATTTATACAGAGAAAATAAAGGGCACAATACTGAGGAAAACTATGTCTACCTCACTCTACTAATTTTTAATTTCTGCCTGTTTTCCTACATCACCTGACACAGAATATATATATTGATCATAAAACCAGAATGTTATATTTTGAAATGCACAGAAGACCAGATTTGAGACATGTTTTGGGCTTCGTGTCCATTTTATGACTCTTTCTATAAGCTTTGTTTTCTGAGGTTAAAAGAAACGCATCCTGTTTCCATTCATTCCAACAACACGAGGTACAAAATGGACTGCGGTCGTTTTTAAAGCCAATAACCCTCTCTTTCTTCGAGGCCCTGCTCGCGTGCAGCCCAATCTTCCTCCAGCTTTGCGGAGCAGCCGGAAAAGCAATATGCTGGTGAGAGCCCTGCTGGGAACGGTAATTGAATGAATCAAATCTGAATCCTTCCCCAGTTCAGGCCCAGCAAATAGATGGCATTTAAGAACCGTTTCCCCGCTGTAGCTGTATTAGCCCCAGTGCTTTCCTTCAGCAAAGCCTAGGAATATTCTGGAGACGAGACGGTCTCCTCAATTTTTAAGCAGCATCTAGCTGAACATGTCTGTTTTGCTTTTTGTTTTTTGTTTTTTTTTCCCTTTTTAAATTAAAAACCTCCACCCCCTTTTTTTTCATAGGAATTTAACCACTTTGATCAAACCTGTCTAAAATGCAGCAAGCAAGGAATACTTCAAATACATGTTCGTTTCTCTGTTGTTGTTGCTAAGAAGGAGAATGGAATTGACTCTGGTTTAGAAAATTCGCAACTAAGTTAAACTCCCAAACGTCAACCAAACTCATGGCCAGGTTCTTCCAGTTTGTCACCCCAATCTGCCTTCTCTAATAGGGCCCGGGGACCCAGCCCCCTATTGGGGACGAAGACTCGGACAGCTTATGCCATATGTGCATAGAACACGGTATACCGTTCCCCCTCATGCCCCTTCCTCCTTTGCCTCCTTTATGGAAGTGTGTCTAATACCTGACAAAAGGAAGCCAACGTAGAGAGACAGGAATGAAGGTCTGACCACCGATGTTGCCACGAGGACGCAGGACGCGCCTTCTCTACGCGAGGAGAACACGCTGACCTGACCGCGGTATTTAGAGAGCCAGGGGGGCAGGGGGGGGGGGGGGAGCGGGGGCGGGAGGTGCACATTCTCCAGAAGAGAGCGGCCCAGCTGGACCACGCGCTGGGTGTGAGGACGGGGGAACACCTCCCTCCCTCTGGGTGACACATGCGAACGAGCGAGCTCGCCTCGGCGTCAGATGAGGTCGGATCCGAACACCTCCCCAATGCCTGCGCGAAAATTTCACTCTGGAAATTTCACAAGTCAGTTGACATCCATTGGCAAGATGAATCGAACCTTCGAAGGACGTTACCCTCCATTTTAAATGTCAAAATGTTTGCTTCAAAAAAAGAAATATTTTTGAGAGGAAGGTCGTTGTCCTAACAAGGAACCTTTCTAGGTTAGAGACATAGTTAGTGGTTCCTATGGCTAACGTACAGCCACCCTATATATACTTCTTTATTAGCATGTCCACACTTGATATTATTTAAGTATGGTCGGCAAACTCATTAGTCAACAGAGCCAAATATCAACAGGACAACGATGGAAATTTCTTTTGAGAGCCAAATTTTTTAAACTTAAACTTCTTTTAACGCCACTTCTTCAAAATAGACTCACCCAGGCCATGGTATTTTGTGGAAGAGCCACATTCAAGGAGCCAAAGAGCCGCACGTGGCTCGTGAGCCGCAGTTTGCCGACCACTGGTCTACATCACCTACATATATCAGTTAGCTTAGAGGACAAGAGAAGCTAAGAGACGAGACGAGACGGCTCCCACGATTTCTCTGCTGCTTCCTGTGCTGGGCGCGGGGCGCGTTATGAAAGCTATGATCATAACCAGCGGATATGGTGCAGCTGCCGGCAGGTGAGAGGCAGACTCGGGCCAAGCAGAGAGGCCCTCCCAGGGTCTGAGTTTTCGGACAAGACCCCTCCCGCCAGGTGCAGGACGGGTAAGCTATATGCATGTGCACCCCTTCCTGACCTTGAACAGTCTGGAATGTACACCAAGATCTCTACCTGCCACCTGTTAGGTGGCTCATGACTTTTGAAAAACAAAATTGTATTAAAAATACATTTATGTGGTTGTGTTTAATTTATTTTATTATTTCACTCTTTGGGTCTATGAGCAAGTTTTCGTCACTGGAGCGGCAAACAGTCCAAGGATGAATCCATGTTTGCTGCCTCCCCTCCCACCGCTGGTCTGACCGAGGCCCTCCCTCCGCAGGAGGCAGCCAGGCCTTGCTTCCACGTCTCAGCATCACCGCGAGGCTGTTTCCTGCCTTTGCCGGGCCGCATCGCGCCTGCAGGCCTTCAATCTAGTGCCTCCCTTCCCCGAGACATCATTCCCTCCCTCCCACCCCGCTCCTTCACCCTGCACACCTCACAGCTCCCACCGAGCCCTTTTCTCCGGGAAAAGGTCCTTTCCCCCAACAGGCCTCACTCTGTCCCCCACGTCCTCACTGAGAAACCGTCCACAGAGTCTGTGACTTCAAGCAAAAAGGCTGTAAGGAAACCAACTTCACGTAGGCTGACTGATGGACACGTCCCTGAGGCATCTCATCAACGTGACAAAGAAAGGGCCCGAACAAAAGGTCATCATTTGAAGACCCGCTGTATCCCATAATCCGTGTGCTTCATGTCCATTTCATGTCTGTATCTCGTGTGTGTGTGTGTGAGAGAGAGAGAGAGAGAGAGAGAGAGAGAGAGAGACTGGGAACGTATCTTGTCAGGACAACCATCCCTTGGTCAACATATCTGAACCCTTTAGAGCGGCGGGCGCCAACCTTTCGGACCTCACGGACCCCCACTGGTCCGCGGACCACGGGTTGGCGACGGCTGCTCTAGGCCGCATCCGAAGCCCTGGGGTGAGCAAGGGGTACCCGACAAACGGACAAACAGCTGAACGAGGCAGAGCTGATAGGTTCCCACACTAGCCGCTGGGACCGAGGGTGAGCGTTTCTGAGACAATTGAGAAGGTCCCCAGTTCCAGCCCCACCTACGATGATTCTGAAAGCAAATGGCGGTGTCCTATAGCTCAGGTGCTCACACTTCCCCTTTATTCTCATTTCCTGCCGAGACGCTGTGCGCGGACTGCAGCCGGAGCCCCGGAGGACCGCGGCGAGTCCCAGCCCATCACTCCGGAAAAGGCTGCTGCGCGCTGCCGCTCACGCAGGAAAGCTGCCTTTCTCCTGCCCGCCTCCCCAAAGGCCCGAAAGCATTTCTAGAAAAACCCAGATACACTGAATTTACCACAGACACCAAAGGGGATTTTAACACATTCAAAGAAAAGGCGCAAGGAAAGATTCCTGAAGTGCATCCTTTGGAGAAAATATTATTATATTAGAAATACAAGACAGTTCAGAAATAAAGCTCCCTGCTAGCAATTCAGATTTTTCTAGTTTCAAATTTGTTTTTGAAACCATAAAGAACACAGTGACATTAGAGTCTCATTCGGTGACTCTAATGATGGCCTACCTTATCATGTGTAATCTAACCTTCCTTCCTTGTCTCTGCACACACACTCTACATCTCTAGAAAGCAATTTCACCTTAAACGCATGTCACAGCACCAATAACAACAACAATAATAATAACGGCAGGCACTTACCTTGGGCTGGACACATTCCAAAACCTGTTTTTTCAGGATTTGCATAGAACATCAACACATACCTACTCATCTCTATGCATAGTATACACAGCACACACACACACTCATTCCAACCTCAAGCCCAGCTTTGTGAGGTCGGCACCTTGATTCCTTCTCATTGAAGAGAAAATGAGGCGCAGGTGCGGAACGGGGTGTTTGTGTTCCAGCGCGCACAGCTGGGAGCCGGCGAGGCAGTGGGGCTGCAGGGCCTGCTACGGGCCGCCCGCCCCCGCGCTCCAGTCGCTGGAGTGACACACCCTGTCCTCTCGGGGCGCCCCCCCATCAGACCCTCCCCCTTCACAGCTGCACAAAACTCTCAGATACCATGTGACACATGAGCTGCGGGTTGTATGTGCCGCGTGAGGAACTGTGAACGTTTGAAGCAAAGACAGAAGCGCTGGTCACTTACCTCCTCCTGTGCGAGCCGGGGCCGGGGTCGGGGTCGGGGCCTGGTCCAGGCGCGTGGTGTGCGGCGTTTCCCACGTGGGCAAACGGGGTGCAGCTGGAGCCTGCTGGGGCGCTGGGCGGCTTCCGGTGGGCTGTGGGCCCAGGCAGTCTGGCCACAGGGCCTGCGTATGGACGCCCCCCCCCCCACCTCACCCCCTACTCTCAGTGCTGGGTTCAAACCTGCCCACAACCTTAACCAAGCAAATCTGTTCTTCGCGAGAATGTGGCTAAATTAACTCAAGTGAGGAGGGCCACAGGCAGGCTGACCTATGAAGTAAGACTTGTACTTGTATGGCCCTGTTAGGAGGAGAACGTGTGGTTTCCAGCACGGGCCCCCCGCGAAGCAAGTGGTTAACAAAGGCTCATCTAACACTGAGCTTCTAGCCGCTTCCCTGACACGGGGTGGCGGTGGGGTTCCCTGCCCTTTGCTCCTCCCCTCGGATGGCAAGGCCCGGGGAGCTGCGGAGGTTAGAGGGCGGATGGCAGGGAAACCGACTGGGCAACGGACTCGTCGCCTCCCTGCATCCAATGGTTCTCCTGACACCTCCTCTCGCACATGGGGTCCCACATTCGTCAGAAGGTAACTATGCAATGTGACCCCTGAGCCGCTGGCTGTGTGTGCCGCGTGAGGAACTGTTCACGTGAGAAAAACGCTTTGAAGCAAAGACAGAAGCGCCGGTCCCTTACCTTCTCCAGCGAGAGCCGCTCCGGGCCTGGTCCAGGGCGTGGCGTGCGGGCTTCCCATGTAGGCAAATGGGCGCGGCTGGAGCCTGCAGGGCGGGCGGCTCGGTGGCTGCCGGTGCCCACGGAGGCGCGGGGGCAGGACGGGCTGCGATGCAGGAGCACCTGGCGGCGGGGGTCTGCCCGGGAGGCTGCAGCCCCACTTCCCGGGGATAAGCCCTCACGAGGTCTCCGGCGCTTTAAGGGCCGGCAGGTGAGGCCTGGGATGAGCGCCACCTGGGCGCCCGGGTGCTGGATGCTCCCCATCCACTCATCAACAGCAAACCCCAGTCCTGGCCGGCGCCTCCCAGGACGCCCCAGTTCTGGGGGGCCTTGTCCAAGGGTCCTAGACAGCTGACCCGGACGGGAGGGTGGCCCAGAGCCCCGCAGGGCGGGACGGCCCTAGACCAGAGGGGCCTGGACTGCGCATGCACAGGTTGCAAGCCTACCGCCGTCCAGGAGGCAGAGGCCCAGGAGGGCCTGATGCTCGTTTGCGGGGGGCCAGCGCGCAGCACCCGGAATGGCCGTTCCTCTGCCCTGTCCAGGGGCAGCTGTTCCTCTGCAGCAGCGGGGTGCTCATGCCAGGTCCCAGGGCACCAGGCCGGCTGTTCCTGGAGCCGGTCTCCGGAAGAACAGCCGGGCGTTGCTCTGGCCTCTGCACTGGCCTCTCCTCTGAACGCCCCCCTTTTTGACCACGGCGCCCGGCGGGGTGGGTGGAGCCGGGGTTACCTGGAAGGCAGACGGGCCACAGGTGGAGCCCAGACGGTGCGCTTGTGGCTTCAAGTGCGTGGAGGGGAGCGAGCGCAGGTCCAGGTGGAGGGAGGGGCAGGGAGAGGGTGCGCTGGGACACACATCCGTCCCTTATCAGGGAGGGCTGCCCAGGGAAGAGGAGGCACTTCCGGAGGCAAAGATGCCACGGCGGAAGCGGAAACGGGCCTTCCAGGAGAGCCGAGCGGCCACCGCTGAGAACACGGCGCCTTTCGGGCCGGGCGCCAGCGGGCACGGGGACAAGCGGGAGGCTGGGACTCGAGAGCCTGGACGGCCCGCCGGCTGGAGAAGGCGCAGTTTCTACTCGGTGACTGGGTGAGGCGGACAGCGGTCAGGAGGTTTCTGAAAAGACACCGACCATCCAGGAAAAGGAGGCATTGCTCTGCAGGCTCAGAGGTTGGGGGAGGCGGAATCTGACAATGTCCCAGCGAGGCCGAGCCCCGAAGTCCCTCAGCACCCGGGGCCCCGTCCCAAAGACCAGGGTCGGAGGACTTGCTACTTTGCGTGGGAAACGTTGGCGTGTGCACCATCTCCTCGCCTACATTGCCGCCGGGCAGGGATTACCCGTTCTCCTCTCCCTCCCAGCCCCCTGGGCAGTGCTGGGCTCAGAGCGAGTTCTGAGCGAATGTTTGACGAATGAATGAACGGTCACTCAACAGACATGGAGGCCGTAATAACCGTTCCAGGAAGAGGAAAGGGGGAACCAGCGGCCACCACGACGCTGCTGAGGCAGGCTGGCTCGCTCGCACCCCTTTTGTGGAACGAGCAGGTTTAAATGGTGAGACTCCCACAGAAAGGCACCGGAGCCGGGAGCGCTGTTTCCTCCTTCTGACAAGCTGCTTCCTCGCCTCTCCTCGCTGGAAAAGACCCCACCCAGGAACTGAGCTCCGAGAAGTCGTGTTTGGGGGAAAGACGGGGGCGCGTTAGCAAGGAGGACTCCCTCTGGTGCATTAGGGTTAAGCTCACGGTTGCATGTGTAGTCCCCCTTGATGTGCAGCCACAAATTGGCGGCCACACGTGATACCTTGACCGTGACATGGATAGTCCTAATCCTCCCGGCTGAACTAAAACAGATCTTCACGGCTCCACGTGCAGAACTGAGATAAAGGAGCAAACTGACAAGACTGCTTAAGGCGTCCAAGCTCCGGCCTCCGGCTTCCTCCCTCGGGAAGAGCTCTAGCACGCGTTACTCTGGCATTGCTTCCAGCACGTTCGTATCTGCAGAGGCCCTGGGCTCTCAGCCACCGGCCCGATGTTCTGATTTGCTTCTCCTTGCTTCTGGACACCGATTCACAAAGAAAACAATGGCCCTGGCCGGTTTGGCTCAGTAGATAGAACGTAGGCCCACGGACTGAAGGGTCCTGGGTTCAATTCCAGTCAAGGGCACATCCCTTGGTTGCAGGTTCCCTGGCCCTGGTTGGGGCGTGTGCAGGAGGCAACCCATCAGATGTGTCTCTCTCACATCGATGTCTCTCTCTGTCTCTCCCTCTCCCTTCCACTCTCTCTAAAAATCAATGGAAAAATATCCTCTGGGTGAGGATTAACAAAAAATATAAATAAATAATAAAATAATTGACTTTTTGCCCTAACCGGTTTGGCTCAGTGGATAGAGCGTTGGCCTGAGGACTGAAAGGTCCCAGGTTCGATTCCAGGTCAAGGGCATGTACCTTGGTTGTGGGCACATCCCCAGTGGGAGGTGTGCAGGAGGCAGCTGATTGATGTTTCTCATCTGATGTTTCTGGCTCTCTATACCCCCCCCCCCTTCCTCTCTGTAAAAAATCAATAAAATATATTTTTTTAAATTGACTTTTTATTTGGGAGTAAGTTCCCAGGATGACCGGAATACCAAACCCTTTGCCCAGCACCAGGTTCCAGGGTCAGGGCAGAGCAGTGACGTCAGACCGCTTCACCTGCGTGTGCTCTATTTTCTAGCATTTACTTTCCAACGGGGAAGCCATTGCTTGCTGAAGAAAGAGAAGTCCATTTCAGATCCTTCCTCCCTGCAGTGAGGAGCCACGGAGTTGTCCAGTTGGATGTGATTTTTGAGCCACGTTCTTTCACCTCGTGTGCCTCTCAGCACCATGGTGCACCTGACATAGGCCAGAGGAGACCGGAGACCGGGTCTCGCCCACAGGGAAGGTGGTGGATGGGGCTCCAGCCACGCCTCCAGCCTTAAGCAGTCCTGGCAGTTACTCGCGCTGGGTGACACAAATACCATTGTCCTGTGTGCCACGGCGCCCACAAGGTTGGGACCCACGGCCTTGGAGATCGGGTAGTCGAACTCCCGAAGAAGTGTTCGCTCTGACCTTCGGGCACAGGGGCATGTGAGCTCTGCGTGGATGTTTTCCGGGACAGGTTTCCCAGCACTCACAACAGCAGCTCGTCTGAAAGACCTTCCTGAGAAAGAGGTTACAAAGACCCTCTGCCGCCGGCTGCTGGGGCTCAGTGGGTTGACCATCATCCCATCACCAGGAGGTCACCGGTTCCATTCCTGGTCAGGGCACATGATGCAGGGGTTGCAATCCCCAGTAAGGGGTGTGCAGGAGGCAGCTGGTGGATGATGTTTCTTTCTCATCCATGTTTCTATCTCTCTCTCCCTCTCCTTTCCCGCTCTGAAATCAATAAAAACATTCTTTTTAAAGATTGTCTTCTAACTTCTGTGAATGGATGCAATCCGTAGCATTTGGAGCTACGGCAGATACACCTTCACAATAATAGTTTTGAGTCCTGAGATGCAGACATTACATCTTTCTTCCGTTATTGCTTCGGTAGGGCATCCATTTTCAACCTCTTCATAATGCTTCCATAATGAGGAGGCTCAAGAACCTTCCACAAGTTAGCAGCCATCTCATTTACATGAAAATGACTCTTTTTAAAATGCAGGGCCTAGTACTGAATGCCAGATGTAATGGGATCAAAGCTTATTACAATGTGTCTATTATTTCCTCCATTTTTATTTAATCAAGACTAGAGGGATCTTTTCTTTTTTTTTTTTTTTTTCCTTAGCAACTTCATTGTATTTTTTGTTTGCATTGAATTTGTGGTCCATGAAAAACCTCTGGATGTTTTATATAAAACTGTTAGAGAATCAAACCATAACTTCTTCATCCTGTACTTACTCATTTTGTTTTCTTAATTAAAAGACATTGTTTTTATAGACATTTTAGGTTCTCAGCAATACTGAGTGAAAAGTACAGAATTCTCACATAGCCTCTCTCTTAACACACGCCCAGCTATTCCTGACATCCCACACCAGAGCGGTGCGTTGTTATAAGGATGGACTACACTGACACATCATTATCAGCCGAAGCCCACGGTTTACATTCGGAGTTCTGACAGGTGTTTAATGACATGTGTGCACCACTGTACTGTGGCATGAATGGTCTCACTGCCCTGAAAATCCTCTACCTGCTCATCCCTTCCACATGCCTCGCTGCTGGCAACCACTGATCTTTTTACCCTGCCCCCCGCCCCCGATCGTCCTGCCTTCCTAAGTGTCACATAGTTGGAATTACACAGTAGGCCGTCTTTCCAGATGGACTTCTGTCCCTTAATACACATTGAAAGTTCTCCCATGTCCTTCATTCCCCCTGGCGTGACCAAGGAGGCTGATTCCGGGCATGCAAGACTCATTCAATATTTGAAAGTCAATGTGATCCACTATATCAACAGGCTCAACAAGAAAGCTCACATGATCATATCAATCCATGCATTCAAAGCATTTGACAGAATTCAATACTCATTCGTGATAAAAACCCTAGGACAGATGGGGATAGGGGGGCTCTCCCTCTTGAAAAGGCGCCTACAGGAAAGACCTGGGGCTAAGATGCTGCTTCACAGTAGAAGATGGAGCTCTTTGCCTCGGACCAGGAGGCCACAAGGATGCCCTTTCTTGCCACGTCTACCCAGCCTTGTCCTGGAGCTTCCAACCAGGGACAGCGCCCTACTGATGTCCCTGCCCCCTCCCAGCTTTACTGAGGGACACTGACAAATAAAATTGTTTACATTTAAGGTGCGCAATGGGCTAATCTGTGCATGTCATGCAATAATTACCATAACCAAGTTGATCAACACACCTATCACCTCAATAGTGACCGTGCGTGTGATGTGATGCGCACGAGTCTCTCAGCACATCCCAAGCCCACAATACAGGACGGTGACCTGCAGTCACCACGCTGCACCTCAGCTCCTGAGAACGCACTCATCTGGGAACTCAGAGTCTGTGCCCTTGGACCAATGGCTCCCCCTCCCCCTCCCCCAGCCCCTGGCCTCCACCCTTTTCCTCTGTTTCTGTGAGTGGCTTTCTAAAAGACTCATTTTGTTAAATATAAAGACAGTCATTTCCCTTTTCCCCCTTGTTTAAATGTAATTATATTCCCTTCTCGCCTGAGAATAGAGTGTTTATTCCTGTTCTGTACTCAGTTTTGACTGCGATAGGTCTTTGGACCATAGCCTTCTCTATGGGTCTCCTCATCAGGCAATTAAATGGCAAAGTCATCACAAACAAGTTGTACGCGTCAGGCTGGGATCCCATAGAAACTGCCCTTCACCTTGGCACCTAACCACCTAAATATCACCAAAGCCTTTCTTATCTGCTCCATTTTTCCTTATCTCATTCTTTAGTGTGGTGTAATTAAAAGCAAATTCATACAAAAATCATACTCAGTTTATTAGTTAAGTACTATTAGCTTACGATAACAAACCAACCTAAAGACAGCTCCAAGGCACTGAGATTTTCTTTCAGCCTCCTGTAAAGACTAGAGGTATTCCTGGTTGGCTAGAAACTCACCTTCAAGTACCAATTCAAGGCCACAGACGCCTTCCACCCTATGGCTCTGCCATCTTCAATAGGAGGCTTCCAACGTCGTCCTTTTCCCCTGGACGAAGCTGGTAAAAGATGAAAAAAACAAGTGAAAAGGACACTTACTACCCTATAGGTGAGTCATAAACTGGTGAGAGTACTCGCTCGCTGGGAAATCACATCCCAGCAACAACAACACATTCTGGGAAGAGGGACATGGTTTTGAGGGAGCCTGCTATCTTTCTTCAAAGTAGTCCACCCCTCAGACCTTCCTTTTCTCCAAGTCAAGCTCTCCCCACAGGAGGCCCCACAGGAGGCCATCCAGCGTCCACGCAGAAGCCATGAGGGTGGGAGAGGTGGTTGGGAGCAGGTACTCTACTTGTTGAGAAGAGATGGCCAAGTAAGGTCTAGAGCTCCAAAAAGATGTCAGGGTTGTTTATGTAGATTTGAAAGTCAGGACATATATGAGAGTTGAAGGCATGCTACAAAATGAGAGCAACCAGGCAGGCCAATGCAGAAAGAGACAAAGATGAGAAACATGGGAAATAATAACATGTCGGGGTCAGGCTGGGAGGTGGGGCGGAAGAAACCCAGAAAAAGCCCACATGACGTGAGATATTTGGAAGAAACGTAAAAGAAGTGGACGTGACAGAAAAACCAAGAGAAGAGAGACCTCACAGGGAGGGTCAACAAATAAATGACCATGGAAACGATTAAAAACATCAACACTTGCCCAGCCGGTGTGGCTCAGTGGTTGAGCATCAACCTATGAACCAGGAGGTCACAGTTCCATTCCCGGTCAGGGCACATGCCCGGGTTGCAGGCTTGATCCTCAGTAAGGGGCGTGCAGGAGGCAGCCGATCAATGATTCTCTCTCATCATTGATGTTTCTATGTCTCCCTCCCTCTCCCTTCTTCTCTGAAATCAATAAAAATATATTTAAAATAAAAACAAAACAAAAAAACATCAAGACTTAGTGGGAGGTCCCTAGTAAAGTCTGACAGCTTCTGTGGATTAGATGAAAAGAAATTTATGGGGTGGAAAAAGAGGTAAGGAGTCTAGAGAAGATAATAAGCATAGCAAAGACACAGATGCAGGAAACAGGAAGGTGTGCTCGGTGAATATTAAGAGGGCCATCTCTGGCATATCTCATTTTTTGTGCAAATTAGAAAAAGGCACCCCATTGAGCAGACATAACCCCAAAAGCATCCAGTGAGGCCAGGGTACAGGCTCCTTTTCAGCTCCCTCACCTTGTCTGCTTCCATGTGGCACACAGACTGCACAACCATTTGCAACAGCCCTGGGGGAGAGAGTCCCATCAAGTTGAAATGCAGCGTAAGGGAAGGACAGCCCTGAGAGAGAAATACGGAGAGATGCTGATGCTACAGCAGCGGCCTCTCCAAGGGTCTGGCAATCTGAGTGAGACCCCCAAATGGAAAAACTGCCTGACATATCAAGAAGGAGAGGGTTTGGGGTGCAGATAACTGCCATTGCAAAAGCTCTTGAGAAATCTCACGTTCGGCCTGTGGGAGAAGAGTGAAGGACAAGGTAGAGGCACAGAAGGAGAGAAGCAAAGACCCATGGGAAAGGCTCCTCCATTGGGCGGAGCTTTGAGGGACATGGTAAGAATTGGGGATTGTGTCCCAGTGACAAAAGGAAGTCCTGGAAGGGTCATACAAAAAGGTATGATAGAATTGGATATTCATTTTATGAAAATCTTTTTGGCTGCTGGTTGGAGAATGGCCTTGGGGTTTGGGGATGGAGACAAGTGAGGCGGTTGAAAGACCAGCTGGAGACTTCTGATGTGGTAAAAGTGAGCGATGGCGGTGACTTCACCAGTGCAGTAAAGAGGTGGAGAAGTAATCGGATTTGGGAAGTCGTTCGAGACAGCACCAATAAGACTTCTTGACGGATTATGCATGGGAGGCCGAAGAAACCGTATCCTAGAGCATTAGCCGCCGCGCCAGGCTATAAAGTACTCACTGGGCTGGTCACTGAGCTACTTCTACCAAGAAAAACTCGACTTCTAGCCAGAAAAAGCACGTAGCCTGGATAGAGAAGAGGAATGTCATGGTGTGAGTTTGCTTCTGGTTTTGTACAGCTAAGAGTTAAGAAAAATGATCCCTCGAGGTCTCCGTAGGAGCCGAGTGGAGGTCAGTCTGTATGTGAGAGAGCTTTCAAACACTTCCAAAATGAAATTCTCTGGAAATTTTATTCTGCTTCACTCCCGAGGCTGTAAGCTGTAAATGTAAATGCAACCCCCCAAACCTCCCCTCCCCCCCCCCCCCCCCCCCCCCCCGGACACCTGTGGGCGCCTGTCTGCTGCTCAGCGTCTAGTTCTTCTCTGGCTTCATCACTAACCCTAATCTCTAGATTCTGGGCCGATGCAAATGTTCTGTCTTCATTTTCTCTTGAGCTTTTTGCTCTAGCCGGTGAATCCCTCTTCTTCTTTGTATACAATGCATGTAGCTGTTGAAAATGGATTTTAAAATTAGCCATTTTCAGTGGAGCATTTGACTTACATCAGGATGTGAGAAGGTCACCGCTTGTCAAACATGCCGACTACTGTTAATATTTTATTGATTCTACAGAAAATCACTTTCAACCGTGCTAAGCATAAATCTGATTGTGTTTCCAGAATCTAGACAGAACGGTTGGGAGCCGGGTCCCAGCATCCCGGGCCCCCACAAGGATCACTTTCACTTCACCGCACTTTGGTGTATGGCCATCCATCATATAGAAGGTGATCAGAGCAAACAGTTCTCTGAAATTCACAGTCGCATCCATTTTCAGGATTGGTAACAGAGTTTCGTTCTTACATCACAAGAAGTCCTTTTTATGAAGCACTTCTCTGGAGAGATTGCTGTCTGGTCAGAATATTAATATTGCCTGCTAATTGTACTTTTGCCAAAGGGAAAAAAAGATTTTTTTTTTACAATTTCTATGAATCCTGTGACTCTATTTTCCTTTGTGCATAAGCTGTTCAGAACAAGAGCCCTTGCCAGTGTGGGTCACTGGTTGGGCGCTGCCCCATGCACGGAAGGGTTGCCGGTTCCATTCCCGGTAAGGGCACATGCCTGGGTTGCAGGCTTGATCCCTGATAGGGGCATGCATGAGGCAGTGGACCATTGTTTCACTCTCACATAGATGTTTCTCTCTCTCCGTCTCCCTTCCTCTCTCCCTAAAAAATCAATAAAAATCTTGAAAAATAATAATAATCCCAAGATATTTGGGTTATATACAAAATACTTAAGCAGATAATTACAGTCTGTGGGTTGACATTTTTTCCTGATATATATATATATACTAGAGGCATGGTGCACGAAATTCATGCATGGGGAGTGGGGGGGGGGTACCTCAGCCCAGCCTGCACCCTCTCCAATCTGGGACCGCTCGAGGAATGTCCAACTGCTCATTTAGGCCCAATCCTATTGGGATTGGGCCTAAACGGCAGTCAGACATCCCTCTCACAATCCAGGACTGCTGGCTCCCAACTGCTTGCCTTCCTGATTGCCCCTAACTGCTTCTACCTGCCAGCCTGATCACCCCCTAACCACTCCCCTGACAGCTTATTGATGCCTAACTGCTCCCCTGCCAGTCTGATTGCTCCTAACTGCACCCCCCGATTGCAGGCATTGTCTCCCCCAAGATCTGCATCCAGGAATCAGACCTATATTCGGGAACCAGACCTTCATGGGAGACCCCTATTTCCATGGCGAGAATCAGACCTCCATCCGGGGCCTTCACCTACATCTGGGTATCTGAAGTCAGTCCCGTGGCCCAGTCCTCTATCCTGGCACTCAGAGTCCTTACCGGAGCCCAGACCCCAATCCAGACACCCAGACCCCCATCCCAGGGCCAAGACTACCATCTGTGGATCAGACCTATATTCTGGGCTCTGACCTTCATAAGAGGACTCCTATTTAAATGGCGGGCCTTGGACGGGCCACAGGGCCCGGACCTGTGTCCCGGGTGCTGACTTCAATTCTGGGGCCGGTGCCACAACCCAGGGAACCAGCCCCATATCCAGGAACCCAGACCCCCATCCCATGCCCCAGACATCCTTCCCTGGATCAGACCTCAATTCAGGGCTCAGACCTTTATGGGAGGATCCCTATTTACATGGCGGGCCTCTGACCAACCACAGGGCCGGGATCTGTCTCCAGGGTGCTGACTTCAATTCCAGGGCCAGTACCACAACTCGGGCAACAAGCCCCCAATCTAGGAACCCAGACCCCCAATCCAATCCCCAGATGTCCATCCAAGGATTAGACCTCCATTCAGGGCTTAGACCTCATGGGAGGACTCCTATTTACATGGTGATAATCAGACCTCCATCCTATATCCGGGTATCTGAAGTCAATCCCGTGGCCAACACCTCTATACCGGGACACAGAGTTTTTACTGGAGGCCAGACCCAATTCAGACACCCAGACCCTCTCCCGGGCCAAGATCTGCATCCAGGAATCAGTCCTATATTCGGGAACCAGACCTTCATGGGAGGACCCCTATTTCCATGGCAAGAATCAGATCTCCATCCGGGGCCTTCACCTACATCCGGGTATCTGAAGTCAGTCCCGTGCCCCAGTCCTCTATCCTGGCACTCAGAGTCCTTACCGGAGGCCAGACCCCAATTCAGACATCCAGACCTCCATCCCAGGGCCAAGACCACCATCTGCAGATCAGACCTATATTCTGGGCTCCGACCTTCTTTGAAGGACCCCTATTTACATGGCGGGCCTCGGACCAGCCACAGGGACCGGACCTGTGTCCCGGGTGCTGACTTCAATTCCGGGGCCGGTGCCACAACCCGGGGAACCAGCCCCATATCCAGGAACCCAGACCCCCATTCCATGCCCCAGACGTCCATCCAGGGATCAGACCTCAATTCAGGGCGCAGACCTTCATGGGAGGACCCCTATTTCCATGGCGAGAATCAGACCTCCATCCGGGGCCTTCACCTACATCCGGGTGTCTGAAGTCAATCCCGAGGCCCACACCTCTATACCGGGACACAGAGTCCTTACCGGAGGCCAGACCCCAATCCAGACACCCAGACCCCCATCCCAGGGCCAAGACCACCATCCGGGGATCAGACCTATATTCAGGACACAGTCCTTCATGGGAGGTTTCCTATTTCCTTGGCGAGAATCAGACCTCCATCCGGGGCCTTCACCTACATCCGGGTGTATCTCAGCCCCCATACCTCCATTCTGGGTCCCAGACCCCCATACAGGGGCCCAGTCCCCAATCCCGGAATTATACCTCTTTTTGGGTCCCAGACCTTCATTTCAGGACCCCTATTTCCATGGCGGGACTCTGACCTCCCTCCAGGGCCTTACTTCTGTGGCAGGACCCAGAAGGCCATGGCAGGATTCACACCTACATCCGGGGCCCAGACACACATCCCAGGGTTCGGATGCCAATTCCAGGTCATGCTCTCTATCCCTGGGCTCAGACCACCATCCCGGGCCCAGACCCCCATCCCGGGCCCAGACCTCCATCATAGGTTCAGACTTCAATCTGTGCCTCGGCCAGTGGTCAGCAAACTACGCCTCACGAGCCACATGAGGCTCTTTGGCCCCTTGAGTGTGGCTCTTCCACAAAATACCACGGCCTGGGCGAGTCTATGTTGAAGAAGTGGCGTTAGAAAAAGTTTAAGTTTAAAAAATTTGGCTCTCAAAAGAAATTTCAATCATTGTACTGTTGATATTTGGCTCTGTTGACTAATGAGTTTGCCGACCACTGGCCTAGGCCTTCATGGCAGAATCTGTTTTCCATGGCTGGACTCAGACCTCCATCCGGGGCCCCAATCTCCCTCTAGGGCCCTGACTTCAATTCCGGGGCCCGGACCTGTATCCCTAGGTCCAGACCCAGGGTCCAGATCCATGGCTCAGACCCCCATCCTGGGGCCCAGACCCCAATCCAGGAATCAGACCTCAATTTAAATATTCCACTAATGTTTAAAGACTTCCAGCAAAGAATATCAACTGGAAAATAAATCTAATATTTAGCGAAGTGATGGCTTTGGACTGGAAACACAAGAAATTTATGTTGACTTTGCACGAATAAAAGGTATATGGGGAGGGGCACTAATATTTTGGAACCCATGCATTTTATGCTAGCCTCGCGCTAAGCACCATACACACATTAGCTGAGGGAAGCCCCACTTACCATTGAATGGGGTAAGTATTAAGTACCATCCTTTTGTAGATGAAGATGGTGACACTCAGAGCTGTTATGACATATTTGGCCTGACGTCATATAAAGAATAGATGCTGCTGCTGGATCTTGAGCCTGGGCCTGGTGGCCTCGTTCTGTCTTCAAGAGGCTGAAGTCCACGGTAGACTCTTCTTCGGGATGTATATACTGTGAGGGTCTAGTGACCTCCTACTCACATGGCCAGACGAAAGGCGTTCATTCCTGGAAGGCAATTATTTCATTCTATTTTGAGACAGAGGAGAAAAGGCTCCAGAGAGTTCGAATGACTATACTTTCCGGCTGGTTCTCGATGAACACCTAACAAGTCGAGCTAGGGAAACTGGCTGAGAAGAGACAAGCTTCCATTTCCCTCTTAATAAATGAAAAGTCGTCGGTCAGGGAAAGAATGTTCCCATGTGGACTTCGCTTTGGGGGAGCAGTGAGAATGGTCTCTCAGTTCCCATCAAGGTATCAGTGGCGGCTTCATTTCCAGAACAGAGCAGTGTAGCTGAGGCAGGGACGGGGGAGTGCAGCCCGAGGGGGTGAGGATGACAGGATCGGGTGTTAGAGGAGAAACACTCTGACAATTCCTGGGAGAGCTCCTCCAGGGCCACGCTAAGCCGAAATCCCATCCGGGTCAGGTGACCTCACAGCAGTCAGACACCGGGACACTGAGCTGTCGGCCGGCCCCACTGCAGGCAACATACTGGGAATGAGCTCTTCTTCGGGATGTATGTACTCTATCAACTTGCCGACGTCTCAGCAAATACTAGTGTGGCGAAGAGAAGTACCCGAGTCTTGATGTGAGACCGTGTGCAAACACCAGCCCCACCGCTCACTAGTCGTCCTTGCATGCATTCCTTCACTTGGCCAGTTTCTCAATCACCATAAGGGTCTAATGATAATTATGTCCAGGCTGCTGTGAGGATCAAAGTGGATATTATATAATATATTGCATGAATGAGTGTAACAGTATTTGCATGTTGAACTGAGGAGTTGCATGCTATTGGTAGAATGAGTCCCATCACCTAGCAATTTAATGCATTGGCCCTTGCACTAACTTCTTTCTTTCTTTAATTGAGGTGAGATCCCGGGATGGAGGTCTGGGCTCCAGGATGGGGGTCTGGGCCCCAAGATAGAGGTCGGGCTCCAGGATTGAGGTCAGGGCCCCAGAGGAAGGTCCAAGTCCCGCCATGGAAATAGGGGTCCTGTCAGGAATATGGCTTTCTTTCAAATCCAGGCCAACACTGATAGCAGGGAAATCAAATTGGTGGGTCACATGAAACTAGAGAGAAAGCGCATATGCTGAATGCTGGAGCTAGGAACCCAAAGGATTCCATCAAATGTAATCATGGACTGCCTCTGACTAGAATTTAGCCTGGGTAAGTAAATTTAGACACAAGTCCGAAAATATAGCTGCACATACTTAACCGTTTGAAGATTTAATTTCCTACAAGATTCATAAGGATCCACAACCAACGTTTACGTTTTTGCATGCTAACATGGAACCTGTTTTGGAGGTGTGGTCAACTTTAATTCATCTTCAAAATGTCGAGAATGCCCAGAATGATTCTACTTTATCTGCTTCGCTGGGTATAAAGTACCGGAACAAGAGAGATGACCCTATTTTACCCTGAGCTCATCAGGACACACGGAAGTCCTGGGTATTAGAACGCATGAGACTGGAGGGTGAGACACTTCGGTGCGATGGCTGTGAGCTGTGGTCCAGGCCCCACGGAGAGGGGAGGCAGGCGTGGGACTCCGTAATTGACCTCATATATTACGACAGAGAGAAATTAGATTTTTTTTTTCTTCTGCGCCCCAAGGAGCCACACAAAAAACAAGGAGCATTATTCTCTGGGAGCCAGATTCCATGTTAACATAAGGGAAAACTTCCTCACGATTATATCTCTTACTAAATCGGGCAGGCTCGCTTATAAACAGGTTGAAATCACTGGTGGTTTTAAAACATAAGCATCCGATCAGGGTCCGAAGCCCCCTCGCCACTTACTAGCGACTTACCTGAGGCAAGTTGTACATTTTGACTAGGTCATCGTGCTTTTGTTTCCTCGTGTACTAATTGGGGAAATTATGAATAATTAACTCAGAAGCTAAATGAGGAAGAAAAATGAGTCGATGCAGATTCAATGCTGGGAACTGTGTATAACTAACTAACTCCTTTACCGCTTCAACGTTAGCTCAGAGTGCACTGCGCGGGGAGGACTCACCGAAATCTCAGTCTCAACCCCGTTCACCCATCATCACATCCCCGTTCTCTCACTGTCACAGGACTGATCACCGAACTAAAAGCCCAGAGTATTTATTGTTGGATCCAGATTCAAACATGCATTTCTGGCTTCCTAGAGCATGATGGTTAAAAAAGCAGAATTTCTCAGGGATCAGTACTTCGAGCTCTCTGCAGAAGCCGTGGTAGGCAAGCTCCAAGTATGAGGAACACTTAGTGTTGGTGGAGTAGCAAGATTTTAAAGGTCTGTCTTTATCAAGCCTCTGCCCATCGACAGAGCGGGCCTCGGAGAGGATGAACAGGGCGAACAGCAGCTTCCGTCGGTGACGAGTGCGGGAGCTACAGCTCGCCTCAGCGGGTTTTAAAGACTTTCTTTTCCTTTCCGCCCAGTAACCCCTAACGTGTCATATTCTTGTTAGTTCCCCAAGCAAAAGCAAGAAATACTCTAATAAAAATTTCATAGCTGAGCAAACCGAGTCCCAGAGCACAGTGAGAAATGCTGCAAGAGGAACAGTGAGTTTTCACACTGCTGCTTTATAAACTACGTTCATTTCAGCTGACTTCCAGGCTTTCTTTAAAATAAAATTTGATTTGTGACTAGAATTGACCCAAATTAGGCGCCCAGTCTTCCCTTGTCCAAGCTTTACCATAGCTTCAGCAGAAAAGTCATCATCTTTCTTCTAAAATCCAAGACACTTGGGTTTTTAAGGGCTTTGGGTTTCTAATCAGAGCTCTAGGATTTTTTTCCTGATGAAAATAGGAGTTTGTTACATTTTAAATTCCCTCAGAATAGCCCTCAATAGAGGCTGTCATTGAGAAAGATTCAACTCCTCCAAGTTAGCCTCCCAGGAACCAAGTGAAGACTGGAACCTTTAGTGACACCGGCCTTTGTCAAAAACAAAGCAAATAGCCAAACTCCTTAATTAGAACACCATTCATTAATTATAAAAAACATCTTAGCCTTAAATACCCTTTGGGTAATTTGCACAGTGACAGAAGGCACACTTTATTTCAGAAGTGTTACAACACCAGCCTCAAAGCCAGGAACAAAATTTTAGTTCAAAAAGGTTGTTGGTTCCATTCCCAGTCTGGGCACATGTCCAGGTTGCGGGTTCAGTCCCCAGTGGGGCATGCAGGAGGCAGCTGACCAATGTTTCCCTTCTCAACGGTGTTTCTATCTCCTTCTCCCTTCATCTCTCTCTAAAAAATCAATTGAAACAAATATATATAAAAAAATATAGTGCCCAGAACTTGGTGAGTCTGCTGATATTGGACGATTAAAAAGTACAACTGCAAAACCTGGCCGGCCAATCTGGAAGCTCAAATGGCTTTTACATTTTTAAGTAGTTGGGAGAAAAAAAGTCAAAGCGAGAATCACACCTTGTGGCACGCGAAAGGTCCATGACATTGACTCTCAGTGTCCATCGTAAAGTTTTATTGGAACAGACACGCTTTATCGTCTGTGGCCGCTGTTACACCGTAAGGACAGACCGGAGCAGTTACCACGGAGACCGTGTGGCCCGAAATACCTAAACCAGTTACCACCTGACCCTTTGCAGGGACAGTCTGCTGAGTCCAGCGGTATAGAAGCCGTCAGTGCTCTTCCCAGACTCCCTTTCGGGGCCAATTCTGAGCGCCCCTCCGGCCTTTGCGTGCTTTCACCTCTAACTGCCCTCCTGTGCGTGTCTTTGGAGGGCGGCCCGGAGCTGTGAGAACCCCCTGGCTGCAGACACAGAGCTGGACACCCCGGGGAGGTCGCGGTGCCCCGGCCCCCTTGGCCCTCAGCCAAGGGCTGGTGTTGGGATGGGCAAGCAGCTCCCTCGCCCAAGCTGGGAGGAACGCTGAGGGGCAGTGTACACTTCGTGGGTGCTTTTAGGCTGTGAGACTTGGCTGTTGGGGGTGGCTTCTCTCTCTGCCTGCCACGTCAGTGTTCTGCAGCGCTGCGCACCTGGCAAGCTTGCGTGTTTTCCCAGGTCATTGTGTTCCTCCTTTAAACGAAGGAAACTGCCCGGCTGGAGCGGCTCAGTTGGTTGAGCATCATCCTGTGCACCGAAACGTTGCTGGTTCGACTCCCGGTCAGGGCTCAGACCCGGGTTGTGGGTTCGATTCCCAGCTGGGGCTCATACCAAAGGCAACGGGTCGATGTTTCTCTCTTCTCTCTCCCTTCCTCTCTCTAAGCATGTCCTCAGGTGAGGATTAAGTAAGTAAATAATTAACTAATTACATTTATAAAAAGTAAATGCTGAATTGGATACCATCTGAAAACCTTTCCCGGGGCTTAGACAACGGGGCACCTTGCCATCACGCCCCCTCTTCTATGCAGCTGCTCCAATCAGCTGTCCTACCCTCGGCGGCCAGCACTGGGCGGCGACAGGCAAGCCTCGGTCTCCAGGGGGCGGCACACGGCAGTGTCCCATCATCTGCTATGTGCCAGGCCCTCCCTACCTGCTCAGAACACATCGCTGGAACCGGCCCCGGGCCCTGAGCACTTCACACTGTTATGAGGTCCTCGCACTTCCACGTGTCACTAGAGCAGGAACTCGAGCTTACGTTATTTTTCAAATTTTCTGAGCACCAAGCCCAGGGCCGCGTTGAATAAGTGCTTGCTGAATGGCATTATGCTTCGTCATTCGTAAGAAGGGAAATCTCTCCGGCCCAGGCGGCAGTTCAAGTCCACACGCCACTCCTCGTACAGGAGCCACTGACCCCTCACCTAGGGCCACAGACTGTCCCAGGGACGGGCTGCAGGCTGAGCTCCCACGGCCTGCGTCCGGGTTTCCACTCCGTTAATAATTCCCTCCGCGACCCCAGACGATTCATTTCATTCTCGAAGCCTCAATTTCAACTATAAAATAAAGAGGCTGGACTAGATTATTCATAACATCCATCCCAGCTCCGAGATCCGCTTCCTCTGAACTCTGCAATCACTTAGCCAGGCCTGACTTCTCAGGAACCGAGGGCCTTGCTTCAGAGCCGATCCAATGCAATCAGCAGAACTGAATTCTAAAATGGGATCAACCTGAGTATTTATGTATTCTGTCTACTGTCTCGGGCTTGAAAACAATGTTTCTCCAGCACATCATTCTGTCTTTTATAAAAAAGCAGTTTGCCATAAGTTCTGAAAAATACTTGCTACTTATTTTCTGACTCAAATTTCAGACAGAACCAAGTTCCAATCAATGCTTGTTGTTTTTGTTTTTCTGTTCTAGCAAATGGCTTCATTTCATCATTTTGAGTTATTTTTTTAGATTTCAAAAATTTTAATACACTCAAGCTTGTTTTTATAACCACCCTACCTCTTTCTTCAGTCCCCAGACCTCAGTAGGAATCTTAAGATTTTTTAAAAATTAAATCCAAAGTAGTTCCTGTTCCAAAAATAAATGTAAAACCTTGATAAAGAAAGCAGGAATAACTCGTATCTATTATTTTGATGCAAATATGTAATGTATTATTCAGTCACGCAGACACAGCTGTAGGTATGTTGTTGAGCATTCATTCACCTTGTCCCAATTTTTTTTAAATCAGAAACTCAATTGTTATGTGACTCTAAAAATCAATTCAGGTGTAGGACTTTTATATTCTTCACGTCTCCCTCCTCTCCCCTCAGCTCAGAAACCGTGCCTCCTCCTACTGCCTTTCTCCAAGGAAAAGGAAGAGAACGTTCTCACCAGCAGTATTGATCCCTATATCAGTTACCCATTGTTTCCAAATCGATCGACACCTAGCCCTTGGCCTGACGCTAGACACTGAGAGTCTGAAGGAAGGTGACAGGGGAAGCTTCTCAGAAAAGCTGTTCAGTTGCATTTTGAAAAACGAGTGAAATTATAGAAAGAGGATGGAGGCTGGGAGGTGAGAAAACCGCACTCCTCAAGGGGCTGCTGGTCCCCAGGACGGCTGAGGCCCAGGTTCCCCACCAACGCAGAGACTAACCAAACCCCAGGAGGCCGCGCGTGATCTACCGATGTGGCCACCACCGTTTTCTCTTCCCACGCTGGTCCTACCACAGGCTACTGAGGGTGAAAGAAAATAAATTGTTATATATTTTTTATTTTCATCATCATCCATTTCTTCTTTTTCTTTCTTCACAGTTTTTAATCATCTAACCCCGTCCTTCGGCGCTCCCACGTCCCTGGGGGCTGTTTCGGTGTCACTGGGTGAGCAGGGACCCAAGGTCAATTCCATGTAAAAATTCTGGCATTCAGCATTTATGGATTTGGAAAGAGGGAAGACTAGCAGCTAAGCGCAAGAGATGAAAAATTGGGCGTACAACCCAAATCCAATACAGCAGTGTGCTCTGTGGAGTCCTGGGTATAGAAATCCCTTAAGACCATATTTAAAAGAAAATACATAAATTTTACTGAAAAGAATGACTTTGGATATTCTCTAAATTAAAAAAAAAAGAAAACAGCACATTTGATACAAATGCAAGTGAGGGGGACATGCTAAACTTGCTTTTTTAAAAGCAGAGTGCTTGGTTTACACCCACCTCCATCCCCAAGAGGTTCTTAATAAGCCAGGAATAAACATAAATGTAGCAATAATCCCTCTACACATACCAGAGTCCTAAATGGAATTACAGACACATTTGACCACACACACACACACACACACACACACACACACACACGAGCACACACACCCAGATCTTGCCCTGCAGTAGATGATCAGAGACCATGAAATAAAATCAGGTCCACAGGCCAGCCTGGATTGAGATAGGTCATCGGTGGCAGTCACACTAAACAGAGTGTCTACAACGATCCCTCATCTGAGTACAGATGATGGAGGCACCATCCTTTCCATTGCACATGCTCACCCCACCTGCCTGTAGGCCCTCTTGTCATCGGCTAATCCCGGGAGTCGGAAACCAGCTGTAGGGAAGTGAATGCCGTGGAAGGGGAGCTAGACTGGAGTGCAGTGGTTCCTGGCCACTTCCTCCTCCTTCCGCCCAGCTCTGAACGAGACCTGCGTGTCGCTGGCAGAGAATTTTTGATCTTTCACGGGCATCGCTGAGATCATTGGGAGTCTACCCTGTAAATATAGATACTCAGATCCCAAGTCATTCCCACACTGGCCAGCATGATGGCCTATGAGCTGAAAACATGCTTGAAGGGGGACTAGACAAGCCCAGGGCGGTGAAAAAATGCTTCCTTTAAATGCAGGCAGGGTCATGTGTCAGAAGGAAGCAATCGGTGAACTGTGTTTTTGACAGATAAACTCCAAAATGTTTGGGTGACTATACTTTCCTATGTTCCAACTTACCAGACATAGACAAGTATTATATTATTAATCAGAAAAATTCTAATGTCAAAATTACAACCAACAAAACAAAAACAAAAACAGTTTTCACTGGGGTCAACCAAACCCAAGTTCAAATTTTAGCTTTGCCTATCATGTGATCTTGGGAAGCTTATTTGACCTCTCTGAATCTGTTTACTTAAACTAGCAAGATAATCGTAATCAAGCAAATGCATATGGTCCGAAAGAGTTCTCATTCGTGTTGTTAAGATGAGCCTTTGTCTCTCCACAGCTGGAAGGTTTTCCCTGAGTCCACCCAGTGCCGTTATCTCATCCATTACTTCATGGAGACACTCGTGGTTCATACCTCCGACACCCCTTCCGTGGACATGTAAGGATTTAACATAATAACTTAATAGTAAGAAAATCCTGGTATGCATTTTACCGTGGGGGCATAGTATAGTCTGCATACGTAATAACGATTTCTAATAGTAGCAACAGTGATGAGGAGGAAGAGGAACAATTCCTGTAGCCTTATTCCGTGTCAGGGTCTGGATTATGCAGACACGTGCCCTAATCCACACTGTCTTCACAGCGACCCGTGAGCTACACTCTTCCCAGAGGCCAGTATCTAGCCCAGCATCACGGAGCTGGACACGGGCAGGCCTGGTCTCTAATCCCACGTTTGCATGGCTTCCAAGAGCGGTCTTCTAACCAGCTTATCATCTGAAGGAAGAAGAGAATGCCAGCCCAAGACATGCTTTCCGTCTCCTTTTTACTCGCAATCTTGTTCTTGGATGTAAAGCATGTTAAACTCTACCTCGTGCCATCCTTCCCCTGAGTCGTGACAAGAACAAGCTGAGTCTCTACCAACAAGTCTGTTCATGGAGCTGGGGAAAGTGGCCAAGTTGACGCATTTCCGATGAGCGTTAACACATCCGCTCCTCAGACACCTGGGTCAGAACGAAAATGGTCGCAGCCTTGGGGTTCCGTTTCCACAGACTCTGAAGCAATAGAAACAGACCAAACTGAACAGACTGGGAAATAAATCACTCCTCTTCTCCACTCTTCCCCCCTGTAACCCTGCTCGGCCCGAATGGAGACGGTCTCCATACCATAGTATTGTAGTGTCCTTGGTAATGGTGGTCCGACTCTCTGAAGATGCTGCCTTCTCTTCCATTTAATGAAATAACATCTTTCAAAAGGCTAGTTAAGGAACTGATAGAAACACAGGAACTGATCCTGTTGCTTTATGGAGTCTAGAAACGAATGCTGTGCGAGACTTTTCAAGTGGGTTGGATTCTTAAGGAGGGTGGGTCTTAGTTTTTAACTCGAGAAATGAAGCACGCAGTTGTTTCTTCTGCCCTTGGAGACCATCAACACCCAGAGGCAACGCATTTTTGCCAAGTGTTTGCTGTCAGGAGGCAATGAAGTGCAAATGGGAGCCAGTTGAACTTGGCGATTTGTTTTCTCAAAAAGAAAGCAGCTGGAGGAAACATGGAGTATGTTAATAGTCAGCCAGTCCCGTTAGATAAGGGATGTCCCAGTACATGATGCAGCGTTACAACATGAGGCTGCCACTTTGAATGATAAAGAATTAGCATGAACCTTCTTCTCACTCAAGAGAAAAAATGTCCTCAAAGTGGGGATGGGCAGGGTAGAAAAACAGGCCTCCATTTTGAATTTTACTCATTATGTCTCCAAACTCAGACCAATTCTCTGATGGATACAGATGCAAAAATCCCAAACAAAATTCTAGTAAATCAAATACAACAATACGTTAAAAAAGAATACAACACCATCAAGTAAGGTTCATTCCAGGTGCACAAGGATGGTTCAACATACACAAATCCATCAACGTAATCCACCACAAAACAAAGGGTGAAAAATCATATGACCTTATCAGTCGATGCAAAAAAAAAAGGAGGGGGGCATTTGATAAGATACAACATCCATTTATGACTAAAACACTCAATAAAATGGAGGAAAAAATAAAGTACCTCAACATAACAAAGGCCATACATGACAAGCCTTCCGCCAATATCATACTCAATGGTAAAAACTGAAAGCTTTTCCTCTAAAATCAGGAGCAAGACAAGGATGCCCCCCTTCACACTCTTATTCAACACAGCTCTCCAAGTTCTCCTCGCCAGGGCATTCAGGCAAGAGAAAGCAATAAAAGGCATCCAAACTGGGAATGAAAAAGCAGAAGTGTCACTCTTTGCAGATGACACGGTTCTATATATAGAAGACTCTAAAGACTCCACCAAAAAAAACTATTAGAAACAATAAACAAATACAGTAAAGTTGCAGGATACAAGATCATGTAAATACAAATCCACTGCTTTCCTATATACCAACAATGAAAACATATCTTAAAAAAAGAAGATGTGATACATATATACTATGGAATATTATTCAGCCATAAGAAAAGATGAAATACTGCCATTTATGACAGCACGGATAGACCTTGAGAATATCATGCTAAACAAACCAAGTCAGACAGAAAAGGCTCACAACCATATTATTTCAATCATATGTGGGATATAAAACAGAAACTCACAGACAGGGACAAAAGTATGGCAGTTACCAGAAGGAAGAAGGTGTGTGTGTTGGGGGGGAGGGGAGAGGAGGATAGTAAAGGGTAAAAGAAGCCAAATATATGGTGATGGAAGATGATCTGACTTTGGGTGGTGGGCCCACAATGCAATATACAGATCATGTATCATAGAAAGGTACACTTGAAACTGATCCTATTAACTAATGTCACCCCAATAAATTTAATTAAAAATAGGCTCTTTTTCTCCTCCTTTGATCCTGTAGATGTGACTATAATGAGATTTCATCAAAACCATTTTATTCTAGTGTTACCTCTGCCAAAGAGATAGTGCCTTACACCCTCCTGGCTGTGATGCAGACAATGAAACTTCCTAATAGATTGCCAATTGCCTTGACACAAAAGCTGGTGAAAATGTAACTTATCCCAGAACCTTGTTCCCAATCTGTCTCCAGCACTGCAGCTGTCAAATTTGGCCCCTAAAATGCCCTTGATTAAAGGAGTGAGCCAGAGGAAGAGTAATCGTCTGCCAAGTTAGGTGGCTATAATCTTCAATATTGGTAATTACGCTTCAAATACATGGAGCTTTGTTGTTGAAGCTCAGAAAATAAAACTCTGATTCATCTAAACAAAAGATGATTCAGATCTTGCAAGACTCAGGAAGCTCAGGATGCTCTGAAATATCCCCTGCAGCTAAATTACCTTCATTTCTGACTTGGCCAGGTCTCCTGAGGCAGTTTTTGCATCAGGTCATCTGAGGAAACCTTAGCCAACCACATAGAGGCTCGCCTTTCTGAGGAAAAACATCAAGTCTGAATCTAGTCTCTATTGGATATTGTAAATCAAAGCCCTCTCCCACTCCTGGTCAATAGCTCTGAGATTTCAAAAAGAAAGAGCTCACCTGCTCGGTCCTAGTCCAAAAATACAGCCTTAAGAAGTAGCTCATCTTCTAAAATCTCTGTTTGCATCACAATCATGGTCAAAGCATTTTTAAAAAATATATACTTTTATTGATTTCAAAGAAGAAGGGAGGAGGAGAGAGAGATAGAGACATCAATGATGAGAGAGAATCACGAGCCCCTGCCTTCTGCACACCCGACACTGGGGATCAAGCCTACAACCCGGGCATATGCCCTGACCAGGAATTGAACCATGACCTCCTGGCGGATGCTCAACCACTGAGCCACACCACTGGGTTCAAAGCCTCTTTAGCATGATGGGGTAGAGTTCTCATAACTCAGATAATGCAGATATATTGTTTTTCACTTTCAGTATGCCACAGACTCAAGAGTTAGAAATATTTACAGAGCAAATCAGTAGTGATACAGGGCAAAACATGTCTCCTGTTGGCCAGCATCTATCTGAGTCCTGCCTTTTCATTTATGAGTTTTCTCATAAATAATAGGGTGACTTTGTTCAAATTTCCATCCTGTATCAGTTAATGCATCGTTTAATTCCTTCCACAGTCAACAATGTCAATGCTCACAGGACAGTCTTCATCATAGCATTTCTTCTCTTTGTCTGATTTGTAGATGATCTCTGGCTGATGCAGCAACGTTCAATTAAACAACAGAGGTAGCGGTATTCCCCAAATAGAGTTCAGCACCTTTACATTCCTGCCACAATGGGCCCCAACGAATTCACCTTCATAAACCCATTTATCAAACATTTGAGACAAAAGACAAGGTTTCTTATGTTTAACCACTCCACCCTCCACCCCCACACCCCAGCCAACACTGGTCAACGAAATAAAGACAGCTTACTCCAGACAAAAATTAAATTGTGATTCTGTTTTTAAAAATGTCTTCTACAGGAAGTTCTCTTTATAGTTTCAACTTCACTCTTGCAGAACCTCCTCCGCATGCTATTTAAAAAATGATCTTGAAACTCAATCTCCCCCCCCCCCTTTTTTTTTTTTTCAGGAAACCCTCATTTCACACTGCACTCTGCAGGCATTCCCCAAAATAAATGTGAGATAGATAGGTTGAAGTCCCCCGCTGAGAACGTCATTTCAGAAATCAATCCCACCAGAAAGTCATGCTTCTGATAGTCACAGCTGTGGCCAAGTCGTCCTTCAGCACTGATGACATGTTAGTGGTGACATATATCTTCGCTGTACAGACTGTTTTCTAAAAGAGGGCGCCTAGACCTCGGGTGCCCAGCCAACCCCGAGCCAGAGGAGCGCCTCTAAGTTGGCATCATGTTGCTTCATTTGCCCACGATGCCACCTCAGCCCAAGAGAGTAGGAAAGAAACATCCAGATTTGTGTTTGGAAGCGTGAGATTTTATTAGTGTTAGTGGTCACTATAGTACAAACAGTGATAATGGTTCTTACTGATTGGGTACTTACCCTGGGCCAAACATCATGTTAATGCTCTACACACATTGTCCATAAACTTAATAATTGAATATTTAGGGAAATAGTAATCTTAATACTGAGAATCTCACACATTTCAATGTTCCAACGGAGACCAAATAGTCTATGCATATTTTTTCCTAAGCTAGCAGGAGAAAACATACCTAATTACACATCTACCAGCCCTCAGGAAGAGAGAAAATAGAAGAGTGTTTGGAGGAATAAGTCCTGGTTACTTCTGATTGGGCAAAGAGAGCTAAATGGAAATCCAAGGGGAAGAAGATGCGGGCGGGGGGGGGGGGGGTGGTGGAAAGAAAGAGAATATTTCAAGAATAAATCTTCAGGAAGGATAACAATGTCAAAGACCAAGGAAGACACAGGCAGTGCAGTACCTGAGCTGTGAGAAGGTGCACAGAGAGATTATAGCAATGGGGGGCGAGGACGAGTATGCGCAGCGTTCCTGTCAAACATGAAGATGAAAGCCAGCGAGGCTGGCGTGGGGGTGCGCATGGCCTTGCCTTCATCAGCACACTCGGTATTTAAATTCTGGAAAACATTCACATGGCAATGTTTCATCCACATTAAAGTCCATTGAAAAGAAGACTAGAAATCCCCTATTTAATCAAACTTCTTTATCAGAAATTGTTGAAATTTAAGTAATAACCTTTCTGGGATTCAGTTCCATTAATTGTATAATGAACATTAATCAAACCACCCTGCGTACCTCACACTTTTTAAATATTGTGCCGGGTAAGATAATGGATAAGAAAGCACTGTGAAATAGTACAAAGCACAATACAGAGGTAAAGGGAATTGGTATCATTTTGTACCTGAATGCAATCAACTCGGAACTGATGGCTGGGTGTTCTAATCCTTCACGAGGGACATGAAACAACACAAGAAATAGCAAATGAAATGCTAGGGTCTCTGTCTCATCAACTTACAATGCAAGACGTATAGTGGGAACGGCCCACGAAGGTCCGCTGGGGGTGGCACCTGAAGGAAGAAATGCAGGAACATTTCCTGTGTCTCGGTAATTGATTTAGTCACTTATCTAATCTACACTTGTCCCCACTGGGAGATTTCAGGCTTATTTTCTCTTATTCCTTGCTGAGTAGATATGAAGAATAGAATTGTAGTGATTCAAAAATAACCTATAAAATCAACACCTAGATTTGTCTTCTTCAGGAAAAATTACTTCAATAATAACATCAATGTTTTTCAGCTCCTTAATCACCCTCACTGCACCTGTCTGGACTCGGGATGGAAACCTGGGCTATCTATCAATTTGGCAAAATAGAGATATTGTCCAAAGCACAGCCTTTGTCATCTGGGCCTGAACTTAATTTCTAGTGCCCCAGGTATACTGACAGGCAAATAAAAATCCTCTTTAGAGGTGGGTGACATATGTTCCACCTTGAATGATTTCAACAATTAATTTTTCAAACTACCATGTCCAGCTAAGCTAAGGAAACTAGAAACATGTTAGGATAAGAAACCCTGAAGGGGGTGGGGGTGGAGAAAATCAACAATCAGTTCTAAGTGAAGCTTAAACACATTGGCCGGGAGCTATAACCTAAAAGAACCGAATGAAAATGCTAGGGAAATGCTGGAATGGCCCTGGCCAGTGTGGCTCAGCTGGTTGTGCTGTCCCATGCACCCAGAGGTCCCTGGTTCAATTCCCAGGCAGGCACATGCCTAAGTTGTGGGCTTGATCCCCAGTAGGGGGCGTTCAGGAGGCAGCTGATTGATGGTTCTCATTGATGTTTCTCTCTCTCCCTCTCCCTTCCTCTCTCTCTCTAAAAATCAATAAAAACATAAAAAAGAGAAAGAAAATTCTGGGCTGTTATAAGAGAATTTTAAAACTCAATGTATACAACCAAAGGCAGCATAAAATATGAAGAGGAAGAGATGTAGGAAGGAATGAAGAGCAAGGTGGTACGTAAGTGGAGGTTCTAAATGAGCAGTGAATGAATAAAACCATAAGACTCGTGTTAAAACATATACTACTAAAAATACATTCGCATATTATGATTTGTTGTTTTATACAGCCACTGCTCATTTATACTTACCTTTATTTGCATATGTAGTGTAGATGTATGTGTTAGAAAATGTAAGAAATCCATGGCGTATAAGTCAACGTAAATGAGTTAAAATGTTCTAATGACCTTGTAATGTCCAGGGAAAGTCAAAGTGCACATTGTAATTTCTAGAGTGAACACACACAGACACACACACCCCACACCACACCACAAGGTAGAGATTGTTAAGTAGAGAAGAGAAGGGCGAAGTCATCACCTCCGCTAACGGGAAAGACACACGTAGCCAGAGCTGGTTCTCTGAGTGCGAAGGAGACATCTGAGGAAGGGCGGGCTCTAATATCATTTCTCCGTTAAGAGAAGTTGACAAGTACTGCAGGAAACTGATGGGGGCCATGGACGTTTAAGGACAATAAAGAAGCAAAATCAGCCAAACAGAATTCAGAGAAACGGGAGAGCTTTCGAAATGGGGAGACGTGGAGAGGTGACATGAAGCACGATCCATGAGCTAAACGTTCATCTTTCATCAGAGGCGTCAGAGGGACAAATTAGGAGACGGGAGGATAAGGATCTCATTTTGAGTTGAGGGTAATTACCCGAGAAACCAGCATAAGAAATAGTTGGGTGACATTCTCCTGAAAGGGGACGGAGGACGGGAAGGCTGACACAGAGGACCACTGCTATGTGTTTCCAGTTCTTCCGTTTGATTATTTTACACTCTGGACACATAAAACTTAGATTACTACATGCTTACATATAATTTCATAGAGCACGAAGAGATAGCTATTGCAAATTATGCTTATAGCTAATGTAAGCTATAGTACTAAAATAGTATATCTTTTACAGTAAGTAGAACTTCATATATTTTATATATAACATCTATATCTTATATACTCATGTTTACATGTTCATACTGGGAAATTAAACTGTAATCGTCCTTATAAACTAACTTTATTTTCACTGACTTTCAACAAGGTTGTTAAAATCCAGGTCGGAGTTTTAAGTCTCGAGTCAGACAGGTTAGGTTTTAACTCCCTTTTCTGCTACAGCCTCGCTGTGAGGCACAGGAAAATTCATTCAACCTCTTTCACTCTCGAGGAAGAAAAATTACAGCTACTGTCAGAAGTGCTGTGATAATTGGAGATAATATATTTAAAATGCTTAGCCAGTGTTGGACATAAAAAGTACTCAATAAATAAAAATAATCACTTTAATTCAGCACTTCACTCTTCCTTCATTTAATAAACCTCTTCTGAAACCTAATGTGCATCAGATACTCTCTGGCTGTGGCCAAGTGGCTCAGTTGGTTGGAGCATCGTCCAATACACCAAAGGTTGTGGGTTCAATCCCTGGTTGAGGCACCTACAGGAGGCAACTGATTGATGTTTCTCTCTCGCTCTCTCCCCCTTCCTCTCTCTCAAACTCAATAAAAACATATCCTTGGGTGAGGATTTTTTTTAAATTCTCCAAAGACTGCGCCCAAGAGGCGGACAGGGTGGTGGCGGGAGGTAAGCAGAGGATGCTGTGGGTGCAGGATTCTCAGGGCAGGTGCACTGAGCCATTGACATGTGAACTGAAATAACCTGAGATAAAGAAAGGAAGTTTCAGAAGAAACAGCATGAGCAAGTGGCATAAGTATAAAATAACATGTACATGTATGTCTTAGATAATAAGGACTCTGAATTTGTCCAACTCTGCCGGCAGCCACTGAAGAAGTTTAAGCCGGACAATGACTATAATTGACAATAGAAGACCAGCTGAACATATGAGTTGAAACCAATTCTCTAAAGACATTGGAGGAAGTGAAAGGAGCATTTACTCCACGTAAAAAAAGACCCCCAGACTCATTCATTGCACTTGGTACAAAATTTCATTCTCTCGTTCACCAAAAATGTTCCGATTGCATGCCTATGATTGTCCAAGTGCAGTGATATTTTTGCATGTCATATACTAAATATACATTTTACATTCCCAGACTGGACTGAATTTTTCTAGGGTAGGGGCTAGGTCATATCTTTATTATCATTATCACGAGCATAATTTCTGGCACACAGAGTGCCCTAAATCCATGTTTACTCACTTAATTCTTCACGCCTCTGGAAGCTTTACAATGCTGTTTCTTATCTCGTGTTTGAATCACAGCTGTTCCTAAAATTTTAATCCAAGTCGTTTCTCTGTGTCTCTATAGCTCACACTTTACCAGTGTACCCTACTGTGTGTTACCATCCAAGTTTCTTTTAGTAACTTTATGTCAATAAAGCCTCCTGGGCAACTCCATGGACCTCAAGTCATCATGACACAAGTCACGCGAGAATCAGAGAAACCTTGGAGAAGCTGAAGGTAAACCTACATTCCCAAGTCATCACTGATGAACAACCCCCAGGCCAGAAATGGGGAGGAACAATCATGGTATCATTGCCCTTGCAATTTGGGGAGTAGCTTTGAATACCCTCCTGTTGGGGATGAGATGATACCCCCTTTTCCTGAAACCAAGCAGAGAAATGACTTTGGTCTGTGGGAGATTCTTATCCCATTTTAGGTCTACCTACCCCACAGAGACTTAACTCGAAGATCCAACAAAAGTGACAATAGTCCTCCTAGGTGATTAATTTTGAGAGGAATAACAGAGAGACATGAGAAATACGTCCTTGGAAAAGTTTCATCCCAGAAGGAACCTTTTTTCCAATATGTTGAATTCATTTGGAAGAGAAGGCCACGTGGAAAGTCGTCTCCGCACATATACTTTCTCACAAAAACACCAGCAACACGAATGCCATCTGGGGAGCCTCTGTCTGGCCTGGCCCCATACGGATGGAAAACCAGTCTTCACATGCTTCCCCGCCTTCATCCCGAGACGCCCGTCGGCCTCACACGTTGTCCCTGGTAATACGTCATTGGCAATGCTTGCACCTTGTGGTTTTCAGGGCTGTTAGCCAAATGTGAAATATTATGCGAGTCCCATGGGGGGGGTGAAATGTGTCTGAGATGCATTTATTTTGTAATTTATTATCTAAGCTTCTCACAAGTAATTAAACAGAGCAGAAGGATATTTGGAGCAAGGACTATTTTTCACCAAAGACAGTCAAAGTTTCAAAAAGTGAAATCATCACAAAACAAGGGATACATTTTTAAGTGAAAACCTCAGCGCACCACATGGAATGAAATGAATCCGGGTAGTGAAGGCGGGACTCCGGACGCAAGTAGCCGTGACCTGTTCTCTTGTCTCCTTGTTACCGTCATTGCTAAGTAAAGGCGTTAAGCGCTGTCTTTCTGTGTTTGGATTCCAGTTGCCAGTCTAAGGATCACCTGGGGAGAGGAGCGAATTCCCGTCTTTTGCCAAAGTAAGCACAGACAGTGCTTATAAAAGTCAAAAACTTGGTTCGTTAGTTAAAAAATGCAATTAGCCACATGGAAAAACAGCCAGAAAACCCATTCCCAGACTAGCCCTTCCTTCTCGCCAATAATTAGCAGCACAAGCCCCCAGTGTCTACCCACGGGTGATGGCTGCCAGTGGCCCCGCCCAAGGTCAAGTTCTAGGTCTTCGGCAGCCTGTCTCCGTCATCACTACCCACAGTGCTTGAACTTTGTCCAAAATGCGCCTGGGCTTTGCTGATGGACAAAAGTTACCACAGTGTACATTTCCACATAAGTAGCATATTCTCCTTAAATGTAATTCCACAACACCATGGCCACTGCTGGCGTCCAGGATAAAGGTAGAGACGTGAGAAAGAAGGAGAATGAATATAAAGGGAAAACCATTTCCCCAACTCCTCGTTAATTCACCTAATAAATTAAAACGCCGCCATGTATTGGGAGCATTTTACTTGCATCAACAATGAGGTCACCTGATCAGAGCGCTAGTGCTGTATTTGCCGTGCACCTTGGAAAGGTTCAAAGACAAACATGAAATAAGAACACTTGGCTCTAACTGGTTTGGCTCAGTGGATAGAGCGTCGGCCTGTGGACTGAAAGGTCCTGGGTTCGATTCCGGACAAGGGCATGTACCTTGGTTGAGGGCCCATCCCCAGTGGGAGGTGTGCAGGAGGCAGCTGGTCAATGTTTCTAACTCTCTATCCCTCTCCCTTTCTCTCTGTAAAAAATCAATAAAATATATTATTAAAAAAAAACAAAACACTGGGCTCCATAGTCCCTGCATTTTCCCCTGCTGTGTTCTTTTTTCTTTTCTTTTTTTTTTAATATATATTTTTATTGCTTTCTGAGAGGAAGGGAGAGGGAGAGAAATAGAAACACCAATGATGAGAGAGAATCATTGACTGACTGCCTCCTGCACACCCCTCACTGGGGATCGAGCCCATAACCCAGGCATGTGCCCTTGACCAGAATCTAACGTGGGACCCTTCAGTCCGCAGGCTGACACTCTATCCACGAGCCAAACTGGCTAGGTCTGCCCTGTTTCTACATCATCGCTGTTCTCCTGGATCCTTAGTCTTCAGGACAGATTTGGATTTCCTAGCCTCCGCTCTCAGGCCTGCTGACTTCTCCTTGGGGCACTCAGAGTATTCCCTCTTGACCAGGTTCCAAGGCCTGGAATCCCCCTCGGACCTGTGGCCGCCTGGTCCAGGACCCACGGCTCTTCCTCGCCTCCCTCAGGGAGAGGGCAGTGCCATTCTGTTTCCCTTAAGTTCAGGGATCTCAAAACCCCTTAAACATAACATTTCCCCCACAATACAGTTCATATTTGAAAGTTTAAAGGACTCAATACTTTGCAAGCCTCCCTTTTTCAAACTTGTATTATGAAATAACATGATTCTATTGTAGGAAATCCTATATAATAGAAGGCTAATATGCAAATAGACCAAACGGCAGAACAACAGAACAACCGGTCGCTATGATGTGTGCTGACCACCAGGGGGTATGCACGGAACATGGCTGTTGTCGGTCGCGGCAGGATAGTGGAGCAGGTGAGCAGGGGTGCCACACCAAGGTGGGGCACTGGTTGCTGTCATCAGGGCGAGCCTCTGGTAGTTACTGAAAATTCTTTGCTCCTGCATGCCACTCGCATCCACTGCTGGAGCCAGAGCCGCCGCTCACACCCACTGCCAGTGCTGGCCCCACTCACACCCACAGCTGGCGCTGGAGCCGCGTACTTGCTGCTGGTGCCCTGTGCCAGGGCCCCAATCACTCTGCACCATCAGTGGGTGCGAGCAGCGGCTGCCGGCCCTGATCGCCCCTGAGGGCTTCTCCACCTCCCCCTACTCCTGAGGGGTGATCAGGGCAACAGCTGCCACTCGCACCAGCTGATGGCGCCTGCCCCAATCGCTCTGCGCCATCAGCAGATATGAGTGGGGCCAGCGCCATCAGCATGTGGGAGCGGAGGCAGCGGGAGCGGGGATGCCAGCAGACAGAGAATGGAGGGCCGCTGCGGGAGAGGCTGGGCAGAGGCGCAGAGGATGGGCCGAGACCCACCCCTGTGCCTACCGCAGCCTCGTGGCCCACAGTTCCTTTCAAGGTTCACAAATTCATGCACTGGGCCCCTAGTTCAAATATAAAGCACTACATCTATGACCAAGTATTTTTTCATATTAGAGGTGATTTTCATACTGTGCCCATTTACATAGGAACCTTATAATAACCCTTGGAAGTAAATTGCTTAAGAGGCTGAAGTTACATTAGGCCGACGGCTTTTGAGCGATTTTGACTGCGACCTACCGTGAGAAAAACAAACGCTGGCTGCAATCCAGGAAACAGGTGCTGCAGCCACGGTCCCTGTAGCCACACTCCCTATTCCTACGTTCACACGCTCTGACTTATATTATTTCTCTTTTCAAATAAACCCACCAATAAGTTATGTTTCAATTTGCAAAAGAACACAATGTGTTATTATTGGTTTACTATTTTTGGGTAAGCTCATATTTTCTTTACACAGACGCACGCGCACACACACAGACAGACACGCACAAACACACTCACGCATGCGTGTACCGCACAGAGAATATGTGTCTCAAAGATATACCCTAGGCCAGCACCGTGTCCCAGAGCCTGGCGTTTCAGTCCCACAGGCCAGCAGCAAAGCCTGTGAGCACGTGGGTTTCCTGCCCCCATTTGCATCGGCGTTTTGTGATTTTCAGCACAGAGATCCTCCACGTGTTTTGTTAAGCGTGGACCTGAGTAGCGGTTTATAAATGGCGTTATTTTGTAATTTTGGTTTCCACATGTTCTGCATTAGCAGAGAGAAACGTGATCGATGTTGGTATTGATCTTGCATTCTGCAACCCTCGCTGAATACACTTATCACTGCTAAGAGTTTTGTTTCAGAGTCCTTGGCATTTTCTACACAGAACCTCACATTTTCTGCAAGGGAGAGCAGTTTTATATCTTCCTTTCCAGTCTTCGTGTCGTTTTTTTTTTTTTTCTTTTTCCTGCCTCACTGCAGTAGCTGGAAGCTCTAGTATTATGTTCAATAACAGTGATGTCAAGAAAGTGATTTTAATATTCTGTGCAAGAGCAGAGAGGCTAAAAATATCCAGAGCCCTCCTAAAACACGATCTGCGAGGACGTAGTTCATCACCTTTCAAAACCGGTTCACGTCTTCATGTCGGGCAGCCGGCAATTCCCTCCCAGGGAGAGGCTGAAACATCACCCGCTCCCGCGTGCCTGTTCCCACCAGAAGCGTCACGGCGGCATCGTTCTTCACAGCAAAATACCAGAAGCCATGTCCACCTGCAGGAGCCATGTTCATGCGGAATGCACGGTGTGGGTGTGCACGATGGGACAGGATGCATTCCTGACAAAGGATGACCTAGAGCTCCATGAAACAACGTGGAGAAACTTTTGAGACATGACGTTATCGTAAAAGACAGCCTCCTGGATGACATGACTTCTGAAAAGCCAATTAAAGCAAAACTAAACACCATGTTGTTTCAATGTGCATGGCCACATGGTAAACCAAGGAAATGACAAAAACAACATTGCGAGTGTTGATTACATTGGCAGAGGGAGGAGGCAGAGGGTTGGAGTTAAGAGGCCCGGCCGGCCTGGCTCAGTGGTTGAGCGTCGAACTGTGAACCAGGAGGTCATAGTTCAATTCCAGTCAGGGCACAGGCCCAGGTTGCAGGCCGATCCCCAGTGTGGGGCGTGCAGGAGGCAGCTGATCAAAGATTCTTTCACATCATTGTTGTTTCTCTCTCTCTCCCTTCCTCTCTGAAAAGAAAATTTTAAAAAATTGTTGTTTTTTTTAAAAAAAGAGTATTGGTAACATTCTCTTGCTTAAATTGGGTGGAAAAGACATATATGTTAGTTTTGTTCTTCATCTTTGTAATTTATATATCTTAATTTGTTCATAAGAAATGTTTCAGAATTTTAAAAAAGCAAAGCTAAGGAATACACATACTAAACTCCTGGATGTTTCTTGGGAGAGCAGGAGAGAAATACAAGTGGAGGTAAAAGTTTCAAAGCATTTCAGTCCTAATGATGTATTTCTTCAACAAGAAGGGAATAAAATACAACAAAATAAGCAAAACATCCACAGGTATCAATTCTGACAGTAGGTGGAGGAGATACAGATTCCTGTTATAGTACTACTTACAATCTTTTGTTTTTAAATTATTTCCCCAATAAACTCTTGTATGCCCATCTCCTTTGTACTGGAATCATAAGGCCGCGGGTCAATAACTAAATAGATCACTGGAGAGACAGCTGAAATAAGAATGTGAGTGTAACAATGGAGACATCTGGTTTCATCCTGAGACTCCTGAGAGCAGCAACGTATAAACATCACAACACAGCACGTAGCTCTTGGCTGAGTGAGATGTTAGATAAACACCTTCAGTTTATACCCGTTCTTCACACCGCCTGTCATTTTAACGCCATCAAAATGGCCAGGGGATTATATCTGACAACAGAATTAACAGAAGGTGAGCAGAGACATGCATGCTACGAAAGGGTAAGAAATGTCAGTACTGAGACACCCACTAGAAATCAGTGACGCTGGGCCAAATATAAGCATTCGATGATGATAACTACACGGAAGGACCGAGTCTACCATAGACCCCGACCAAGTAATTTGAAGTGCAATCGAAATCTGCGAACCTCTAAAAGACAGACGGTGAATCCTCCACGGAGTAGCCGTCAGAAAGCGTGCTTCCGAAAGCTGCCGAGAGAAATGTGCACAAAGGAAAGATGCAATCTTCAACGGAGCAGGAACCTCGCACAACCCAGAAGAGAGATGAAATTGACATGTCAGGAACTCGGGAGAGTGAAATATGGAAACAATCAGAACCAACAGGAGGGAGAACGCATGAGAAGATAAGAAAACTCGATGTGAAAACGGTGGAAAGAGTCACTGAACTTGTCAGAAAAACCCCCAGGCGCCCACAGATGGCCGTGCCGGTTCTGTGGGAAGCAGAGGCTGCTCCGTGTTATCCGAAAACGAAGGGGTTTGGCACCCACGTGCGGCCCGGGGGGATGCCGTGTCCCTGCGGCCGCCGCTCCTCTGGGCTTGAGCCGAGGGGGTGGCGCTCCCTGAGCCGGAGAGGGAGGCCGCCACCTGGGAGGCGGACATTCCCCATGGTGTCATGGTCGAGGCCAAAGCAACACGTTTGTCTGCGATGGGAAAGCCACGGCCACACCTGACAATGATGCTGGACGTACTGCCAATGATGCTGGCTCCGGGTGGTTCGGCCACTTCAAGAACCTCTCAGCCCGGCGTGGCTTCGCGGGCGACGCTGGCTGGGCTAAACCGTCTTTACTAGCCCTTTCCTATGTTTACGTATGTCTAGATACATACACATGTGCTTACTACTGCGTGTTGACTGCCTACGGTGTTCAGGACAGTCGCCTGCTGTCGAGGTCTCCAGCCCGGAAGCGACAGGCCCTCGCACACAGCCCCCTGCGCAGCACGCGGCACCACCCTGGTCTGTGTCGGTGCACTCGGTGACGGGCACGCGACAAAGCTGATGACATCTTCCTCAGAAACATCCCACCGTTAAACAGCGCATGACTGCAGTGCATGCAGTACGAACCCCCCGTGGAAATAAGCCCTAGGGGATGTCTTGGCATGGAATCACAGACGGCAGAAAGAATCTTCTAGAATAAACCATCCACTTCTGTGGAACTCAGAGTACTGGATTGCAAGTAAAGGCTTCCTATAGAGCCCAGACTTTCTTTTGTAACTTTGATCCTGAACTTTTTATCGTACATCTCTGATGAGGCTTAATGAGTTAGCTAAGTTAATGAAGTGTGATGTCCCATTAAGTACATCAACTGACAACAATTAATTCCTCAGAGCGCGCGCTCTGGTGATTGATTATAGTTTTCAGTGTGGGAGACTTTAAGCGATGTAAATCTCTTAGCAGAAATCAGGCGTCGCAGGCTCCGAGAGTTTAAATTAAAGAAAGTGATTTTTGAAGTGAACTTTGTTCACCAGTTCAGTGAACGAGCCCGCTGACTTGCCAACCATTTATGAAAACGTGACAAAAACAAGTTATCAGCCGGTGAAAAAGGGCCGCCCGTCCCTGAAGGCCGAGCTGGGAGCCCCCGGCTCTCGGAGAGAACTTCTCTGGAGTTGCATTAGCTCCCAGCACATCACTGTGCTGCACGCAGATAAAGAGCAGCATGAAATTCAGAGCTTTGGAAAGAAAGCCCAGAAATGCAGAGAAACAGAACTACCTCTGAATTTAGGGAAATCCCCAAGTCCCTTTATTCATTTTGGGTAATAGCCCGCGTTGCCCCAAAGCACCTAACTGGCACAGGAAGCCTGCCAGCCTTCTCACAAATCACCTCGGTGACAAATGGGCCCTCGCAGACACCTCCTGGGGGATCCTGATAGAAACGGCGCCGAATTTTCTGGGCGATTAAAATCCATTCACACCGCCTCAGCCAGTGGAACTAACCAACCGGGGAAGGTCCTAGGCTGCAGAAGACCAAACACCTGTTTAGACATAAAGAGCTCGATCATGAGCCGTAAGCCAGTGACAGAAGAACTCAACGCTGGCATTGGTCACGCAGGCCTGCAGCTAGAAGAGGCTGCCGGTCCGAGGGCCACTGGGGGTGAGCAGCAGGCGGGGCGAAGCAGCGGATGCCTGGTAATGAGGACACCCCCTGCCTTTCCCACCACACTTCACAGCAGTTCGCTCCTGGTGCCACCAACGAGATTGAAGAGCGCCTGTCTGTGCAATCACTGACTACACAAAGGCGCACAGAGCCTGCTCGTCCTTGGGACGCCGACTCGAGGGCCTTCTTGAGAATAGGTTAACCTTGCTTGGTTCAAATCTATTACTCAGCAGCTGAGAGTCCTTAATAAAAAAAAGTGTGTATTCAATGAGGTAGGTGTTCAATGAGCAAAGGCTAATCAAAGAGGCCTCCTCGAATCTGTCCATTGAACCAGCCACTGAAATGCAAGCAACGTTTATTAGCCGCCGCTGGCTCTTACCAGGGGCCTTTTTGGTTGGGTGTTTTTTATGGTGCCTAAACCAGGACATAAAAACAAATGACCGGGGACGGTCATTCCAGATATTCCCGTAAATGATTCAGCAAGCTCATTAACTGAATCCAGCCCTCCACAGCCCACCCATCACCTTGAAGTCAGTATAAAAGGTTCGCACAGCTACCCAGGGGCAAAAGCAGTAAACTTACAGAGGTCAAAAGTCTACCTAGGCTCTTCTGTGGCCACAGGCGGTAACGATGGTTGAATCCCGACGGTAGATGAAAGCGACACGTTCCCAATGAAAGTTGGTCCAAGTCCCGGCTAGCCAGCCGCTGGGACTCAGGGCACCTGCTCATATCAAGGGCCTGAGCTGTTAGTGGGTCTGCCCCTCATTAGTCAAGATGGCCCCCCCCCCCCGGCAGTCCGGCCCCCGCGGCATTGGCGATTTCTGTGAGTGCCAGGGTTGGCAGGTGGCAGATGGGTAAAGCAACTGTGTGGCTCCAGTCCTACCCACACCTCCCTTCGTTTCTGTCCCTCCTTACCCCCAAGATTAGCTCCACCTACTGGGGTCTCCCTTCCTTGCCACCTCCTCCTCGTTGCAGAAAAGCAGAGAGAAGCTGGCCAAACCCCGGCTCAAGCACAAAGCACTTCCGGGGACTTGTTACAATATTGTTTTCTTGGCTGCCAAATAAAACCGTTGTAAGCCAAGTGGGATAAACCCACTACCTGCCATCTGAGCATCCCACTTAAATGTACCAGACGTGGGATATTTAAACAGCTGCAAGTGAAGTGTCATATTAATTATTATTATTATTATAACTGGCTCCAGTGTTAGCATTCTCTGACCAGTCCAGCGTCTCCCAAGGTGTGGGCGAAAGACCATTCTAACGTGAGGGTTACCTGCCCCTGGGGTCAGGGGCAGATGATTAGAAACAAATCCCTGGGCCCCCACCTGGGCACCCCCAGGTCTTGGGCCATAGGAATCTGCATTGCTGATAAACACCCCATGGTCCTTATGCACTGAAGTCTGAGACGCACTGTCAATTCAATGAACATCCTCCTCCCTTAAAAAAGCCCAAACCCAAACAAACCAGCACAAAACCCTCCTCTAGGAACTGCCGTCACGAGGAAGGACATTTCATACGCTACGAAGGCGCAGAGGTGGACTGGACAAAACACGCAGCGCTCTGCTGCTCCGCACGCACCTTGCATTTACCCCAGCCCCGCACTCGCCACGTGGTTCTGCACCATAATATACTCAACCGCTCTGTTCCCCCACGTGGCTGTTCCCCCTACGTGGCTGTTCCCCCACGTGGCTGTTCCCCCACGTGGCTGTTCCCCCACGTGGCTGTTCCCCCACGTGGCTGTTCCCCCACGTGGCTGTTCCCCCACGTGGCTGTTCCCCCACGTGGCTGTTAGAGAGCAGGGTCAGTGTCTCCCTTTATTTTGCTGGTGCCAAAAACAGTGTGAATTATGCGTGCTGAGATGAAGAAATAAAAGCATAAACAGTGGGTCTAATAAGTAAGCTCATTCAGGTACATGAAGGACTCAGAGAAGCTCTACTTACCGCTGCCAGCGGAGCAATAGGTCATGGTCCATGGCATCCACAGGGCCGCTGAGTCCAGGGCTCGCCATGATTTTATGCATCACCGTGAAAATAAAAACACTGGGACGGACATAGGACGCCACCATTGTGAGATATACCCCAATTGAAAGGAGGCTAAAAAACTGGAAAAGTGCCCTCGCTGGTTTGGCTCAGTGGATAGAGCGTCGGCCTACGGACTGAAGGACTGCAGGTTCGATTCCAGTCGAGGGCATGTACCTAGGTAGCAGGCTCCATCCCCAGCCCCACTTGGTCGAGTCATGTGTGGGAGGCAACCGATCAATGTGTCTCTCTCACATCGATATTTCTCCGTGTCTCTCCACCTCCCTTCCACTCTCTCTAAAAATCAATGGAAACATATCTTCGGGTGAGAATTAACAAAACAAAAAAAGTGGAAAAGTGTGCGCCTTAGTACCAACGAAATTGGAAACTTATTACATGGGACTCTGGTAGCCACGCCTCCACAGAAGGTAGTTTTCGTGGTGGGATCATCTGTTATTCCTGATTCGTATTCTGTAGGTGAGAAACTCTCCAGAAAGACACTTTTCCCGATGAACACTGCTCAGAGCATGTGCAACTCACTGTGAAACGCGGGTCTCAACAGACCTGATTCATTAGTCATCCAGACAAGCCCCGTGTCCTCCCATCCCACACGCATCTGTGCGTGGGCCCCCAGCTCTGTACCATGAGCCTGGAGTTGGACTCAGTGTGTGAGTGGGAGCCATAATAACAAGTGGGTGGGCCAGGGATGGGAGCCGTCTATTTAAATGAGCTTTAAACCTAATTAGGTGACTAATTGTGCATCGGGACTGGGTTGTTGTACAACATGTCATGTGTGGTTAATGATGATTTATTCTAAATTTCTTCAGATGGCTTTGCTCTCCTTTTTCAATTAGTGAGATCACTACAAAAAAAATTTTTTTAATGTTGACAACGTTCTCCTTTTAAATCATTCTTTGTCTACTATATTTTCAGAAACTCATAAACTCGAACACAATATTATGGAATGAAAAGTAAGAAAATGTGCTGTTTCAGGCCTTCCCTGGGGCATCACGTGTGGCAGAGATTTGAGCAGTAAATCCCGGGCCGTGTTTGCCAAACACAAGGTACTCCCCTGGCAATTACCAAGATTTCCACCCAGAGCCAGCACTGTGTGGGCAGAACTCCTTGCAGGCCTACATAGCAGGCTGCAAATAAGCTCTTCTAATAGCCTTTCCCTGAGTCAACGTTTGGGGTCCCTGGGGGCAAAGACGGTAAGAAATTAAACCAAACAGGTTTTTACTCAGCTGGTCCAACAAAGAGATGGGGGGATGGTGGCGAGGCCGTAAAGAGCAGGCCATTCAGCTTTTGGAGGGTTCCCACGACTCGGACCCGGTAGATGAGCTGAGGAACCTGTCCTCACCTGCCTTCCTTCTGCAAGCTGCGGACCTCGCTGAGACTGAGACGGGGCAGGCAGGAGGCAGGTGGGGAGTCACTGTCACACGTGACCACTGAGAATCCCCGCCTTCCGGATGGAGGCCGGGCTCTGGGTCCGGGAAGGTAAGCAGACACCCTCAGCATCTCTTCCTCTTATTGTCCAGCGTGATCTCCCTTGTACCCAACTTCTCTGTCTCTTTACCAGCCTCTCTGTCATCTCCACCTAACGTTCTGCGTTCACGAAAAACGTGTGCGTGTGAGCTTCATGTGTAACCTTCATGTGTAAGCTTCATGTGTAACCTTCATGTGTAACCTTCATGTGTAACCTTCATGTGTAACCTTCACATGTAACCTTCATGTGTAACCTTCATGTGTAAGCTTCATGTGTAACCTTCATGTGTAAGCTTCCTGTGTAACCTTCAGGTGTAACCTCGCGCAGAAAACTGGAGGTTGAATTTTTATTCCCGCCCCACCGCTGGCCCCATTCTGTGACCTTGGGCAAACTCCATCCTTCTCTGAGCCCCACCCTCTGTCTGTACAAGGAAGGCAGTGCCTGTTCCACAGAGGAGCTGTGAGCATCAGAGGCGACAATGCACGTGGCTACCTGCCTGCACAGACAGAGCTTCATCCCACCGATACGTGTGAAGAGCCGCGTCTGAGTCACTCGAATGGGGCTGGTAGGGGGTGAGCTGAAGATGGAGAGTGAACCACACTGTGTTGGAGCCAAAGGTCTCATGGAGGGACAGAGCACTGAACAATCCCAACAAACCACATCAGCGCTCTAAGAATGGAGTTCCAGGGAGCTTTGGAGGTGCCTTCGCTGGTGGAGCAGGAAGCAGGAAAAAGGACTAAAGATCTGCAAAGAGCTGCCCAGGTCAACGGGGGTGGGGGAGGAGGTAGAGAAAGGGGTGAGTGAAGGCAGCACGTATTTCAGAAAGTGAAAGAAGGTGTGTTTGTCAGAATTGGCAGCTTCAGTACAATGTGCACAAGAAGAAAGGAAATAAGGATCTTTTAAGGAGTCTGAACTTCGTTGTGGAGCAATGAAAAGCAAATAAAAGGTTTTTAAATCAAAGAGGGGCATGACCAGAATTGACGAACTCTTCAACGATGATTTCGCTTACGTTTGGAGAATGCACTGCAATGGAGCAGACAGAAGGGAGAGACTTCTGGCGGAAGACAGTCGTGTCAATCCAGAAGGCAGTGGAGGGAGACATGGCCCGGGGTGGAGACACATGGGGTAAAGGAACATGGATCTGTGAAAACGATGTGGGGGGAGAATAAAAAGGTGGTTGGGGGTTCACTTGGATGTGTGTGGTGGGGAAACAGTGGGGAGGGGGCAGGAGTTGCACACGGGAAAGTCAAGATGTCGGGATGCAACAACTGCGTCAATGGCAGGGCTTCTTCCTGGGAAACCAAGAAGCAGAGGAGGCGAGGGGAGGAGGAGGGGTTGCTTTAGACATTCTGACATCCTAGGATGCCTCATGCCCCTGAGGAGGCAGGCGCGTTCGCCATGAGGAGAGAACCGATGGGTAGTTGGTTGGCAGTTGGATAGGTGGAGGTGGGGTGGAGGAGAGAGTTTTGGGCTGTGTCAACGTTATTTTTCTAACCTGTTTAATCATTAACTGCTGGGTGTTTGTGTGTGTGTGTGTGTGTGTGTGTGTGTGTGTGTTTCAGAGGGATGAGCTTTTGAAACTAAAAGTTCAGCTCATACTTCCTCAGGTCATTGAGGCAGGGAAAAAAAAAAAAAAAAAGCAAAACTCTGCTCTAAAGAGGAAAGCTAATGGTCTGTCAGCTCTGTTCCCGGGACACCTATAATGTTTCTGAAGAATGATCGCTCTGGTCTTGGCATCCAAAGACAGCAAACCACATGTGTTGTGTCAAAAACTGATTTTGCTCCATCTGCCATTTGCTCAAAATGCTTCTCCATCTAACCCAGTGGTCGGCAAACTCATTAGTCAGCAGAGCCAAATATCAACAGTACAACGATCGAAATTTCTTTGGAGAGCCAAATTTTTTAAACTTAAACTTCTTCTAACGCCACTTCTTCAACATAGACTCGCCCAGGCCGTGGTATTTTGTGGAAGAGCCACATTCAAGGGCCCAAAGAGCCGCATGTGGCTCACGAGTCGCAGTTTGCCGACCACGGAGCTAAGCCAGTCTGAAAGGGCTGCCGCAGCGGAGGGCCTCTGCTCACACGTGGCTGCGGGGATGGAACGCGAAGTGGAGTTTGCTGCGCTGCGGAGTCAGGGAGCAGCCGGTCCTCTGCAGTCTGCAAGGGAAAGAGCGGGGGGGGGGGCGGGGGGGGGGGCGGGGGGCAAGCAAGCCCCTGGAATACTCGGCCAAGAGCTCAGGCAGTAAAGGGGACACCAGGAGGGCGGGCGGATCAGTCCACAGCCGCAGCCAGGGGGCTCTCTGGGAAGCTCTGCTGGGCGCGCCATGCCCACCAATAGTTTCTTTGCCAGTTGCATTCGGTGCTTCAGAAAACGTCCTTCACACCCACTCTAGCAACAGCTGGGCCCCTGATGGTTGCCTTGTCCTTTTAGGTGCTTTCCACGCTTCGCCATTGAAATTCGTTTTCTGAGTTTGGGTCCAGGAGTGGCACGTACCTTTAAAACCAGCCTGTTGTTCTCTTCTGGCAAAATGATGCTGCTGACCCATCACCGAAGGACACAACAAATCACCGCAACCCAAACATTCCACTCCTCTTCCCGTTTCCGCCTGAAGCCGGACTTCGCTGCATTCCTTAGAAGGATCCCGCCTCCCACGCTGGCATTCATTTATTGGCAAGTCGAGGGTGCCTAGCTCCTTAGCCACCCCTAAAGTCTATTTACATCCAGCAAGGGAGGATTGTCATTTCTCCGACAAACACAACTGTATCTTCTCTTTAAAAGGTATTTGTCCTGGACGGTATCCGCAGGGTTTGGAAGTGGCAAATTACTAACTAGTCTTTATACCAGTAACACTCCAGAGGACACTCTGCTCACCTGGTGTGTTTCATAAGCAGCTGCCTCCTCCGTTCTCTGGAACACAGTTGTTTGGATCCTTAGAAAAGCTATCATTTCAACATGTGCCAAGGGTAGAGCATGGCAGTTTAAAAACACAAGGACAATGACACTGTAGTCGTGATAATAATAATGGCTACCACTTACTGAGCTTGTCCAAGTTCTTTGCTGAGAGGTTAGCATACTTCAGACAAGTTTTAACTGCATAAAAATTCTATGAAATAGATATTTATTTCAACTGCCTCCTTTTCACCCCATTGGTAAGGAAGGGATTTCCATCCAAAGGTTATGAGGGATGACTGAACACACAACACCCAATATTTGGTAGATGAGATGGACAGCAGTGTATTGGTCCCATATCTTCATAGCCAGGTGGTAGGGGGTGGGGAGGTGTAGGATTCCACGTGCCATACAAAGCCACAGGGGCGTGCACTCAGGAACAGGGTGACCCAGGGGCTATGGGACACAGGTGCTGTAGTATCAAGAGGGCGGGGTGCCCCCTGGTTCCCGTGGGAGGATGTGGTTGACGTATCTGAATAAGCCTGCAGACTGGCAGGGAACTGAAGCCACAGGAATTAGCAGAAATGACATGTGGCCACTTGACGTGGAAGCAGGCTTAGCTAGGGGAGCTCATCGGTGGGAGCAGAGCAGGGGGAGTTTGGAGCTATGATCTTTGAGGCCCTTCCAGTTTCACCAGGGGCCAAGGAAGCGCTTAAATTCAAACCTTAGCTTCAGGCCTCACAGATGATCTTTTCTTCTCATGATCAGACGTAGAAACTGAGCGTCAGGGAGGTTTACTGATGTCCCGGGGTGACACAGGCGGGACGTGGGACGGCCGGGATGTGGGCGGGGGTCCTTGGTCTCCAAAGGTGAAGAAGTATATATCTCTTGTCTTAAACGAACGTTTTGTGTTGCTTTCAAGCTTGCTCAGTCTTCTTTTTGAGATACAGGAGAATATTCTGTTTAAAAAGCTAATCACGTTGCCCCCGCCGGGAGGCTCAGCTGGCTGCAGCATCGTCCCGCACACCCATTCCCTGTCGGGGCGCAGAAACTGAGCCCTGCCACAGAGAGCCTGCCCTCTAGGGTTAGCGAAAGGGAAGGAGTTAGTGGTCCGTGTTCAATGTCTTAAGACCAAGAGGCGTGGAGAAGGTAATATGCACCTGCTGCAGGTGGTAACATCGTATGAGTCCCTTCTGAGAAAGCAGGGACCAGGCCCCATGGCAATGCCTCCCGGTGGCACTGGTGCCCCCATAAGATAAAGGTCCGCCGAAACCGGTTTGGCTCAATGGATAGAGCATTGGCCTGCGGACTCAAGGGTCCCAGGTTCGATTCCGTCAAGGGCATGTACCATGGTTGCGGGCACATCCCCAGTGGGGGGTGTGCAAGAGGCAGCTGATCGATGTTTCTCTCTCATCGATGTTTCTAACTCTCTATCCCTCTCTCTTCCTCTCTGTAAAAAATCAATAAAATATTTTAAAAAAAAATAAAGGTCCGAGTCTGGCGCCAGGGCAGTCCTGGACTCCAGAAGACACCACTCAGCCTTCCCCAGTGCTTTCGACGCCAACAGAGTTCACTCCTTCTGACGGAGGCTTATGGGAGGCCGCACCGACATCTTTAGAAAAAGCAATTTATGTAAACAGACAGCAAGGAAATCTGAGACGCAGTTAGACTTTCGAGGCGCTTGTAGTACATCAAACAAATTGTTTAATTGATTTTCGTAGTCATTAGGGTAAGGCTGCTGCTCGTTCTTAACTCCGGTGAAGATGATTGCTTTGGTAGACGAATGTATCTACGGAGAGTGACAGCTTTTAATCGGCTGCCCGCTACATGGGTCACAAGCAGAAATGATCGGACAAAGGTTCCCCATGAACACTTGGTGCAGGTTTCTTTTTAGGCCATATTCCTGTTTGTCTCCGGTCGTCTGACGCCCAGATTTATCTAATCCGTAGGAGCAGCTGGTCCACCCACTCCAGCAGTCTTTCTTTGAATCTTCCATCATTTGCACTCTGTGGAAATGTTTTATCTTCCTCATCGTCTCTATGCGTTAATGACCATTTTCAATATTAAGTTAAAATGTGTCTTGTCTGAGTGTGCAGATCCTGGAGGAATGGTGAGCCCGATGTAATAGAATATTTAAATGCATATATGCTGTAATAATAAGATTCCGCTCGCTTCGGTTATTAGCACTTTATGAGAGCTTCTGTCTTCTAATTGCATTTTTAGTGGTAGTCGGCCAGGCGCTCCATCATGGAAGAACCCATGAGAATGTGGTGTAGATAGATAGGAGTGAACGCGCCCACATATTAGCTGAGTGTTACCACCCCCCATGTAACCTTAAACAGAAATCCCCTTCCCGTCTCCTTCACTCTGCCGCTTGCGATTATCTTTAATGATTACCTCTCGCTTTGTGTGTAGGCTGTATGCCCGATTCAGTTGTAGTGTGTGCGTCTCTCTGTCCTCTCCACCATGAGCACGTTTTCCCACAGGAATGGCTCAGTCAACATTTTTCAGGTGCAATAACTTCCTCTCGGAGAACTGTCTCCCTCGCTTCATCTGCTCAGACCTCCCGCTTCCTCGGTGCGATCAGGCAGCGGCTCCTGCAGGCCTCCCTGCGCCTCCGCCTCCCAGGCCTTCCTCACCCTTTTCCCCGGCTGCCTCTTCCCTCTGCTCTTAGCCGTGTGGTTTCTGGGTCACACGGGCCAGGAAACCGGCCTCTTCCCCATGGACAGCAGTTCCCGTCCCATATTCCAAAATGGGGAGGTGTCAACTAGCACAGAGGATCTTAACTGATAGATCCTCCCTTCCCCCAACTGATGGACGGAGTATGACGTAAACTGCACCTGCGGCCTGGACATTCCTGAGCACCGAACCAGGCACCTTATATGGACTGTACACTGAACCACCAATCAGCACCTGCCAAATACCCTGAGCCCCCGATTCCTAAGTCCCTAAGTGCCTAATCATGTGCCTTATATGAAACCACCAATCAGCGCGTGCCGAGTACCCTAAGCCCCATCCCTTCCCTCTCCTCCCCTCAAAAGGCATCTTCACCCCTGCACGTGTGCTCTCTTCCTTTGGGAGGCAGCCCGGCGGGGTCCTTCTCCTCTAATGAAGCCTGTGTCCTGGTCTCCGGCCTCCGTCTCATCTTTCATTAATGTGCTACCCCCGCCCCCTGAGGGGGGCAAACACCGAAATCCCTTCATAGACCTAGAATATTTTACTCTCCTGCACAAATTCTATAACCTTTGCATGGACCCTTCATGGGTTACTAGACAACTGTGACCAGGATGGTATTTCAAATGCTGTCTTCCAGATTTGGGTCGCAAAGGTCTGCCTCTCGAACAGCCTGCAGCTCACTGAGGAATGGGGAGTCCACCTTCCCCTGCCACTGACGGCTCCATCTCTCACCCCCCTTCCCACGCGCCTGAGCCCCTCCTCTCCTGGGCCCGCAGGCACACGTGGAAGAGGGTCCTTTGTTCGTGTGTGTAAAAGGACGCCTTTCACTCACTGTGTGTCAGAAGTGGGTGCGGTGTCCCCCGGAGCCTGGCTGGTGGGTCCTCCCCTCCTTCCTTCGGGCAACGCTCTTCCACCAACAGCTGGACCTTTTCCAGTGCTGTGACTTTTCACACATGTCCTCACCCTCCCTGCTAAATGCTGAGTCCCAGACCAGTGCCATAGCCACCACAGGGATTTGGAAAATATCGGCTTCATAAATTATCGCAAACACTTAATTAACAAACAAATCAAATGGATGAACAAGAGAACGGCGGCTTCGATGGCTCAGGTTTGACTTTGAGGGCAGTCTTATCGGGGCCCATGTTGTTGTGTTCACCGTTCCATTTGGTCGGATCTGCATCAGGAAGCCTCCTTTGTGCAAACACTCGGGCCAAGTGTGAAAGTCTCTTAAAAAGTAAATGCCATCAAATAGGAACAAGACAGGCGGAGGGAGATAAGCTTGTAGTTTATCCAGAGGACAGAGCAGGCCCCTCCCTGAAGCAGGGCACACAGAGGAATGGAAAGCTCCCCTCCAGACGCCAGAAGAGGCAGGGGGCGGGCAGCGAGGCCGAGCAGGACGAGCAGAGCGAGGGGCACAGTGTGAGAGTCAATGGGGAAAGTCCCCCAAATGGCGAGCAAGGACCTCAGAAGACAGGGCTATTGCCCCATATTAGTAAGTCTACGAATATCCATGTTCACTCTAAGGCGGGGGGGGGGGGGGGGGGATTCCAAGTTATATTTTATTTATTTTTGTGTTCCTTTTTAAATTTTTTAAAAATCTTTTTCCACCACCATTACCCCCTCTGTGCCCTCTTCCACCCCCACCCCCAGCAGTCAATCACTGTGTGAGCGTCTAAGATAAGGAAAGCAGCCCCGGACCTCCACCCCGGGGTCTAGACACGCTTCCTTCACGTGTTCGAACCGAAGAAGCAGGAAGGATGTCCTGGCCCAGCAGCCACCGAGAGCCTGGCTGCGGGTGGAAGAAAGAGGTCCTACAAGGCCCAGGAGTTGCTAAGTCCTGGAAGCAGAGCTGCGTGTCCTAGAGTCCCCTCCCCCCTTCACAGCCCCCCAGCATCTCCCTGGAGAGTCAGCACCAGATCTGGGACCCCTTACCCTCAGCGAGAACACTGTCGAGAGAGCAAGTCGAGAGAACATTGTTGAGAGAACAAGTGTCGAGAGAGCAGGATCTAATGCTAACCCTGCAATGCGTTAGCCCAGTGGTCGGCAAACTCATTAGTCAACAGAGCCACATATCAACAGTACAACGATTGACATTTCTGTTGAGAGCCAAATTTTTTTAACTTAAACTTCTTCTATCGCCACTTCTTCAAAATAGACTTGCCCAGGCCGTGGTATTTTGTGGAAGAGCCACACTCAAGGGGCCAGAGAGCCGCATGTGGCTCACGAGCCGCGGTTTGCCGACCACGGCGTTAGACAGTTGACTCGGCCTAATCGTTCACCTCTCTGGGCCTCATGTGACTTATCTGGGGTCAAAACACCACTGAGCTCGGTCTCCCAGGGCAGCGGGAGTCCGAGGGAAATGCAAGCGCAGTGGCCCCAGCCTGGACCGTGTGTTGGGAGAGACCGCGGGCCACCCAAACCTCTCCCCAACACGGTGGGTTCAAGGATGTCGTTATGTAACATTGAAAAAAAAATCCATGTACAATGACCAAGTTTAAATTCCAGGAAACACGAGGCGTTGATTAATTGATAAGATGGTGTAACGACGGGTATCACATTTCCCTGCCCTGGCCGAGAGCTCCAGTAAAAATGAACCGAGACTCGTGGGTGAAGAAAAGTGTGCACCGGGGAGAAAGGCCATATCGGAATCAATCTGAGGAAGAATGGCAACTCTCAAGCTGGGAAGCTGCGTCTAAAAGTGCTCCTCCTCCCCGCTGACAGCAGTAGGCTGTAATTGTGTAACACTGCGTGTGTGGGATCGCAGCGCTGCCTGTGGCGCCTCCGGGCCACTAGGGGGCGCCAGCAACACCTTCTCCATAAAAGAGGAGGGTTTGTTTCCCAGACAACTGGGTAGTGATCACAGGGTAGGACTTTTATTATTCTGACTTAAAATAATTTGCCATCAAATTGTTTTTTCTGAAGTACAGGAGGACAAATGGCAGCCCCAGTCCTTGGAAAGAAAAATAACACGCAAATCTGAGAATGAAAAATCAGCTATTTGGAGCATAACTGCCCTTAACAACCCCTGTGCTCCCAGTGCACTGAGACAGAGAGGGCGCCTCGTGTGACGACTTCGGGTACCGCACCCATCCGTTTGCTGTTAACTTGATCTCCTTAATGATTTATTCCCTCTTGTCTCACAGATGCCTTTGCTTTTGTCCCGAGTGGTGGGGCCAGACCACGTGCAGCACATGCGTGAGACAAAGCCATGCTGTTATACTGCTTGTTTGTCTCTTTCTCTCAATGTGTGTGTGTGCATGCGCACTTGTATGTGTGTACACACACATACCTTACATATACACACATACTACATATATATATATATATATATACACACATACTATATATATATATACGTGTATATATATATATATATATATATATATATATATATATATATATACATGTATATATATAAACTATAAACCCAGCACCAACTGGAACATATCTTTAAACTGTTGGCTTCTTTCAAAACCCAAATGCCTATTTCCAGCTCTACTGAGTCTCTTCTAGGAACACTGCATTTATCACTTCACTGCTTTTTTAAAAAATATATTTTTTTATTGATTTTTTACAGAGAGGAAGGGAGAGGGATAGAGAGTTAGAAACATCGACAAGAGAGAAACATTGATCAGCTGCCTCTTGCACACCCCCTACTGGGGATGTGCCCGCAACCAAGGTAGGTGCCCTTGACCGGAATCGAACCTGGGACCCTTGAGTCCGCAGACCGACGCTCTATCCACTGAGCCAAACCGGTTAGGGCATCACTTCACTGCTTTTTAAAGAACAGCTTTCATCACATATATTGGCTCTTAACAATGTATATTTTAGACTCCTTATTCTGGAGTTTTATTAAAATGATATCATCCTGTGTGTTGCTCTTTGTGATTTTTTTTCTTTACTTTTAAGGATATGTTTCTATAATGCATCCATTTTTTTCACGTATGTGTCATTCATTCTCCGAACACTACCCTGTGGCGGCCATACCATACTGTGTTGAAGTACTGTCTTCCTATTGGACATGTGGGCGTACCATCACTTCTCTCACAACCACGAGGGCCAAAGTAAGTCCAAGTCCATCTCAGAGTCAGAGTGGGTGGAGACTCCCAAGTAGAGCCCAAAGGGCGTGGAGACCAGGCATCTATTGATTAGCGCCCACAATGCAATCAAATTGCCGTGTGTGAGCAGGAGAGTTGAGAAGAGAATGGGAGGAGGTATTCTCCAAGGTAAAATACTGGTTTGGGTCCATTGCACAAATAGGCATTATTACTACACTCCTGGAGTGTCACATTTTGAATGTGCAATATTGCAACACCCTTTATTTCACTGTCACTTGAGGAGTCGGAATGGCCATTCAGCGGAGATTGCTTAAATTTACAGTCCATTGTGTGCATGAAAAATTCATCAGCTCACCATCAAGAGCTATTGAACTAACTGCTCATGACTCGGTCAACTGTCTTTGAGGGCCTAATACCATTTAGGCAAATTAGGGCAGAGGAGGTGATTGGGGGAGAAGATGTCACAAAACTTAACTTTAAAAATCTGTTTATCAGGCAGTTTTTTATAAAGATTTTAGACATTGCATTGCAGATGGAGTGGGAGCTATGTGTGTCTGAAAATGACCATAACAGGCACAGTGACGGTTTCAAAATCAGAAGCCCTCTTCCATTCAGACCTGGTTCCAACGTTACCGGGAACTCGGGCTGACGAAATATGGAAAAACCGAACCCTATATGTCAATCGTTCAGTCTTCATTCTCACACTAGTTCAAACCAGAACAGTATGACCCTTAGGACAGAAGCTTCCTAATTTCAAAAGGCTTTCTGTAAACCCCCCTCTGTGGCTCCATCCCAGGTAGACCCTCGGCATGCCTGTGAGGACCCTAACAGGACAGGCCATGAGCACCTGCACACCGGCTGGGCTCCTCGAAACTTCTCGACTCCTGTTTCTCATTAAAGAAAACGTTCCCACATTCTTCCTCTGGCTCCAGGAATGCCTAATGGAACTGAGGCCATCACACGGAGGAAGTTAACGAGCAGGCAGGAGGTTTATATACACCGAGAGATGCATATAGTAAGGCAGAGTCACCATAAACAGACCAATCAACCACCAGCAATTACACTGTAATGTCAACGATGGTGGAAAAATAAATTCAAAGAATGTTTTTAGTGTCATTTAAAAAAGAAAAACAGGATGAGAAAAATTAGAGAGACGGTTAAACAGACTAGAGGAAGATAAGTAATAAGACAAGTTTAATTCGCTTGGATAAACATTTATAGAGTCTCTACCATGACTCAGATATGGTTCAGAAATAGCAATGAGGAAGGGCTCCAAGGCAAGATGGCCGCATGAGCGCATCTATACTGTTGACCCTTGAACAACACGGGTCTGCACTGCGCGGGTCCACCTAGCTGAAGATTTTGTCAGTAAGCACTGTAAGTGTATTTTCTCTTAAGATTTTTATAACATTTCATATTCTCCAGCTCACTTTATTGTAAGAATACAGTATATAGCCCAACTGGCATGGCTCAATGGTTGAGTGTTGACCTATGAATCAAGAGATTGCAGTTCGATTCCTGGTCAGGGCACATGCCCGGGTTGGGGGCTCAATCCCCAGTGTGGGGCTGTGCAGGAGGCAGCCAATCAATGCTTCTCTCTCATCATTGATGTTTCTATCTCTCTCTCCTTTTGCCTTCCTGTCTGAAATCAATGAAAATATATATATTTTAAAAAGAATACAGTATATAATACACATAACATACAAATTATGTGTTAACCAACTATGTTAGTGATAAAGCTTCTGGTCTACAGTAGGCAATTAGTAGTTAAGTGTGGGGGGAGTCAAAAGTTCTATGTGGATTTTCCACGATGTTGGAGGTTGGGGGTGCTAACCCCCAATTGTTCTCCAGGGCCAACTGCGACGTGTAATGCAATGGTAAGGCTGTACACAGGGTTCCACAGGTGCCCAAAGGAGGGGCACTTAATGAGGTCTGGCACCACGATGGATGCTGGCGGGTGTGTTCTGAGGGGTGGATAGAGACTGAGGCGGTAAACTAGAAGAAGAGGTAAGGAGAGACAAGGATGCAACCTTCCGGTTTGAGGCAGCTTGCTCTTGGGTCAGCTCAAGCAGCATGAAGACAAAAGCACTGAGCTCCACATTCAGCTGGTGCAAGCATCAAACTCAGACTAATCACACTTGACAAGGTCAATTCCAAAGTCTCCTCCCCCATGAAGCCCAGTGTCGGTGCTTCAATTCCTCCTCAACACGTTCCCACTAACCTTAGTTATTTTCAGGCAGCTCGTTACGTAAAGCCATTTAGGACATTATGAACCGAGAAGAGGAGTGCTCAGGGTCGGAGTTTGGATGGCTTGAGTGGCGTCTGGAATATAATATTGAAATACGGTGAATAAGCTGTTTGCTGTTGCTGGTCTAATTCGGTAAAACTCTACCCCGTGCAGCCCGCACGCCTTAGAGCCAGTGTTTCGTGCAATCCTCCGACCTATGACACAAGAACCTCTGTGGCTGTGAAAACACCCAGCCCTTGCTTGGAAGACAGAGCTGAAGGAGCAGAGAGTATTCTGTAATCAGACATCAGTGCCTCTCAGGAGAGCTCACAGAGCGGTGGCCCTCAGGGGTCCCCGCTGTCCCGGAAGGCAGGATAAGATAATGAGGTAAATCTTTTGTTTCACTGTGAAATCTCTGCATTTACATCATGGTGTTACGTACCAGCGGCCAAGGTCTGCCGTGGCTCTCTCATAGGACAGGAAACAGCTCGAAGGCTGAATGGAATCCTCCTCGCCAGGGAGGGGATCTAGTCCCAGGCTGAGCACCACCCTCCAGGGATGGTCTTTTTGTGATGCTCCTAACGGTCCCATCGGTGTTTCATACCAGCCATGAACTTGTGGACCCAGGTGGAATTTAGGGGTGTTTACAGTGCGATGCCATGTAGCACAACACACACACACACACACACACACACACACACACACCCCTAATGCAGGCAGTCATTGTCTGTCATTTCTGTAAATGACACCTATATAGTGTCAGAGGCCCTAAAAAAAAAAAAAAGATTTTAAAATTTTCAATGGAACAAAAAGAACTGTTACAAATTGGGTGAGAGTGACTGGACAAAATCAACAGCTAGGCACGTTAACACAAAAACACGTAGGAACTGAATGGCATGCTGTTTTGTACTATTGAATTTTTTTAGTTCGATATGTATTTTATGGTCCTCATTTAAGAACCCTCCATAATAACCGCATTCCTCCGTAGGATACGCTCTTCATAATGTTGATGGTGAAAAGGCATTCCAAGTCTGAAAGGGCTGGCTGGAGCCCTTTGCCGGGCTTTGGGGACTAGCGATTTTACAACGTCCCAGCCAGGCATTCAAATTCTCAGACTTCAATCCTAGTCAAGGCCAGTCTCTATTTGTGTAGCAGATATGGTCTTGAAGAATTCTTTAAAGACAGAATGTCGTGAACAAATGGGAAATTGGCCATTTGAGTAAACTATATAGGAAATCCTTTAATTTGGTGAATCCTTTGGTAAATTAAAAAAAAAGGAGATCCTTTAATATCTCTATCTGTTTGTAAATTAAGATTTTTGTGCATGAGATTTGCTTAACTAAAGACAGATTCTAGTCCCGTGGGCCGGGACTTTGGTGAGATTGCTCAATCTTTCCACCACTGAGTAGGCTGCTTTATATAAGTAAGTCCCTTCCGTGATGGCGGAGCAGATGCTTGCCCGCCTTCCTCCCTCTGGTTATTTCAAATATCCATGTGCCAGGAATTGCTTTCAGTTGTAAGCAACAGAGCCCATTCTGTCCAAGGTATACATCAAGGGTTATGAAGTCCGTCAGACAACACCAGGGAAGGCGGAGACAGCTGGCCTGCACACTACTCAGCCAGGGAGAAGGCTACAGTCACCAGAGCATGAAACTGCCTGCCGAACTGTGTGTGTGTGTGTGTGACTGTGTGTATGTATGTGTGTGTGTATGAGTGTGTGTTTGTGTATGAGTGTGTGTATGTATCGTGTGTATGTGTGTATGAGTATGTGAGTGCGTGTGTGTATGAGTGTGACTGTGTATATGTATGTGTGTATGTATATGAGTGTGTATGTATGTGTGTATGAGTGTGTGATGTATGTGTGTATGTGTATGAGTGTATGTATTATGTATATATGTGTATTGTGTATGTATGTGTGTATGCATGTGGCTGTGTACGTGTGTGTGTGTGTGTGTGTGTGTGTGTGTGTGAGTGTGTGTGTCACTCCCTTCTGCACTGAACCCCACTGGGTTCTCTGCCGCCGGCATTGAGCTCTGCTGGGAAGTAGGAAAGCACTTGTCTTCTACCTCAGAGGGATGCGTCCGAAGGTGGGAGATTTTATGAGGGCTGTTCAGGGGGTGCAAGGACGGCCACCAACAAGACAGATGCTCACTGTGGTCTCTGCCCAGCATCAGACTCCACTTCCCTACGCCTGCACCCCGAGCATTGACACCCACCACAACAAATGTTTATATCTAACAGAACGCAACTCTCCTTTTCTAAAAATGCACCCACTCTCTCCCCGAAACGGGAACTGCCTAACAAGCCATTGGTCACCCATCAGCCCCAAGTCCAGAGCCAACCGACCTCACCCCAGCATCTGCATCAAGAGGATGAAACCGAGCAGGCAGCCATCCCCACTGAGCAGCTGAAGTTAAACAGGTAACACAGCACGGGAGCCCGAGAGGGAAATAAAGGAAGTTAGTTAATACGAATTCCTAAATATTTAACCATCAGCTCCTAGGAGCGAGGACTTTTTTTCTGCGGCAAGAAAACTGAGCGTTCTAGCCAAGCAGGCCCGAGGGGCTGCTGCGGGCTGCCTCCAGGACCGCTTTGTTCATGCCTCGTTGGGAACGCACTGGCGTGGCTGGGAGAAGGCCGCAGACAAATGGTCGTCACGGATGGCTGCCTCTCAGGAGGCTCTTCTGCAATGAGGGTATCTGCCAGATATTCAGATATCCTCATACCACCTAATATCAGAGGATACCCCGTATTTCCCTCTCAGCCCATCTTCTCATGAACCGTCTTGTCTGCTCATTCCAAGCTCCTTGGACGACTGAGCTAAAGTACTAGCATTGCCCACGAACCGTGGTAAATGCGTCCCTCAAGCACCTGTCCTTCTCAGCAGAGTGGACACGAGGCAGACTGTTCAACCAGCTCCCCACTGGGAGGGTGTCCCACCTCCGGGTCTTCAGAGCCCCGCCCAGCCCCCTTCCAGGCGGTGCCAGTGCTGCATTAACGAATCTATTTATAAGCCTTGCCTTCTTCAGTCAAAGGCTACCTGACTATTTCAAACCCAGGGACCCCATAACCCATGAGGCACCCCCAAATGCGCTTGCAGATAATATGATTCTGATTGTGACTCTACCTTTGCCGCCTGTCGCAGACACCTGACCACCTCTGCCACTCTAGGACCCATCACCCCCACTGAAATCACAGAGCCCATGTCAGGTGGCCCTGACCACTCAGGCAAGTTATGGAAGCTCCCTGCTGCAACCACTGGTGATTTCAGTGTGGCTACTTCCAATACCTCACCGTCACCGGGAGGAACGTGAATTAAAACATGCTAAGTACTTAGAACAGTACCCGGCACAAAGTTAAGTGTTCACTGTCGGCTGTTATTTCTGTTTTTTTTTTCTTTTGAATTATTTTTCCTATTTTTCATAATGGTTTAAATATATGACTATGTACAACATCCTATATAAACTGACTACCGAGATTCTACCCATCGTGGTTCATTTAACAGAAACTACTTTCTTATTAAATAAGAATTTAGCGGCATTATCCTGTCTGCGTGGTAGAGGCCCGGAGCAGTAGGAGATCCTTGCCTTTGCAGTTTGTTTGATGTTCACACGCAGGGTCAGAGTCAACAACCCCACTCTCCCAGAATCCGTGGGCATTTCTTTGTTTCCCACGAGACCAGACAGTTCCCTGTAACAAACCCACTGGAGTCGCCATGGAGCAGGCAGCTTTGCACAGACCAGGCGGAGTGCAAACTCGGGCTCTGCCGTGGTTTAGTTTGGCAAGTTCCTTAAACTCTTCCGACGTTGCCACGTGAGGGTTGGGTTTATTATCATATGTAAAATGCCCAGCAAAGAGCGACTCCCTAAAGGGTAACTCTTAACCCTCTTAGGAAAAGTATGACTAACATCAACGCAAAAACGATTGTTGTTATTTATGGCATTCAGTTACAGAAAATGTCCTTTAAAAACAATTATCCATAACCCAGTCCAGGGGATCAGAACTGGCAGTTTAGAGTATGATGTTGGGTGGCCCTAGGGCAGGAGTAAGGTGTCGGAGTCCAGCAGTCACTGATGATCTTTATGCACAAAAAGAGAAAAGAGTGTATTTCCCTCGCCGCCCAGGGCTGCGCTGGGGGGGCAGCTGCTATTGGAAGAGCCCCTCCCACCCCTCACTGCTGTCGGGAAAGCGTGTCCTCAGCGTGCGCCCTGGACAATGTGAAGACGGCAGATGCAGGTCCTAAATACCCGACGGCGGTGACCGGGATGCCTCCCACGCACACACAGGGCGCGGGGCTGCTCCCCACCCGGCCCCATGGCGCTGGCGGGGCGCTGCCCACCCCAGGCTCTCCTCTCCAAGCCCCGGAGGGAAACTGTCTGCTGAAAAGCCACACCGGAAACGGGGCTTGCATCGGTTTTGCCAAAAATGTTTCCTTCTCCAGGCAGTTTTGTGAGCTCGGTTTAGACAGCACTGCCTACTTCAGAGGAAGTGCTGCGGCGGACAGCCGGGCCGGGTCCTCTCATCACAGCTCCAGGGGGAGCACGGGGACTCCATTCCCACTCCATCACCCTGCCCGGGAGCAGGAGTGCTCACAGCATCCGTTAGGCTTGTCGTGACCATTGTGCCAACCGCACGCAATGATGGGGAGCGGGGGTGGAGGGGGTGGGGGGGTGGGGGGGGGGACCCTCTCTCCCCAGGGAGGAGAAAGCGAACAGGCAGCCAGTGGCACGCATAACGGTGCTCCTCCGGAGAAATGCTTTCGGCTTCAGCTCATTGCCTCCTCGGACGGACGCGCCACCAGAAGCACCAGGGTAAACAGCACGGCCCATTACTCCCCGCCTCGCTCGAACCCCACGCGGGCGGGCAGAGCACTGACTCATGGGAAAATCACAATGTCAGTGACTCTGAGGAGGCCGTGGGGGAGGCGAACACTTACTGGACTCCGTGAATGGAACACTCGCCAATAAAGTGCGTGGGGCGATGGCACCCAGCCGTCCTGGTGAAGGACAGCGGCCCCTGTCCTGGGACTCGCCGGCTGGACGTGCGCGTGGAGGCGGGAACTGCCCAGCCCAGACACCACTCAGAAATGCCGAAGCAAATAAGTGGTGAACCCGAAGGCACATATGGCGCAGATACAGAGAACAGACTGACAGCTGTCAGAGGGGAGGCGCTGGGGCTGGGTGGAGGTGAAGGGGTTAAGAAGAAGAAAAAAGCTCATAGACTCAGATAACAGCATGGGGATGACCGGAGGGAAAGGGGGTGAGGGAGGTAGGAGAGGGTAAAGGGGAGATTAATGGAGATGGAAGGAGACTTGACTTGGGGTGCTGAACACACAGTACAACATACAGATGATGTGTTATTGAATTGTACCCCTGAAACCTGTATAATTTTAGCAACCAATGTCACCCCCAATAAATTCAAATTTAAAAAGCCCATCTGGGAGTTATAAGATCTGTAACTAGAAAAACGGCTTAGATTTTACAAATTAGTTTCCCCTAAAACACAAGACCCGTGGCATATCTGACAGACTAATTCCCCAATATACTCAGTCTTGTTCTTCCAGCAAAACGTTGTCAAAAGTAATCATAATTACTACAGGTTACATTATTTTATTTTTATTGCAGACTAAATAAATAGGTAACTTTTTCATGTGGATATACTGCCATCACCTAAAGCTCAAGACAACGAAGAAAGAACAGCGATGCTGGCTCTCACAGCCTCGGAGGAACAGAACCTGTGGCCGCTCACAGCCTCAGAAATGCCAAAGGCCACCTAGACCAAGCACGTCAAACTCACGGCCCGCGGGCCACATGCCTCGTTTATTTGGCTCGTGTTAGCCTTTGAGTGGGACATGCTTGATCTAGACCCACGGTCTCCACGGCACTGGCTGCAGGACTGCTAACGGAATACTGCTGCCATCCACTTCCCAGGCCCCACACCAGGCCGCGGGATGCCTGGGCTGTGTGGCTCTGGGTTGAACCGTGTCCCTCCCACGTGCGTATGTAGAAGCCCTGACCCCCACACCTCGGAATGTGACTGTCATTGGAGACGGGGCCTTGCCAGAAGAAAGTAAGGAGAAAGGAGGTTCTGTGGGCGAGGCTTCCATGGCAGCCTCGGGAGGTTTGGGTGAGGAGGGGGAGAGCCACGCAGGCTGCAGTCAGGTCTCCTGCTCTCTCCTGGACCAGTGCCACGGTGGCCGGCCTTCCCCCTGCGCGTCTGCGTCAGCGCCTGGGTTCCGTGCTCAGCCAGACACGCTCTGAGCCAACGCCTACTCTGGACTCATTCCTTTTCATTTCAACCAGCCAGAGAGGACGATGGGGCATCTATAACCGTGTCAATAATAAAATACAAACGAGCCAGAGTGAATCTGACGATAGCAGAGAACACTGACCAATACCTGGGGACAGTGCCCTGGCCAGTGTGCCTCAGTTGGTTGAGTGACGTCCCATGCACCTAAGGGTCGCCAGTTCGATTCCTGGTCAGGGCCGAGACCCAGGTTGCAGGTCCAGTCCCCAGTCGGGGTGTGTATGGGAGGCAACAGATCAATGTTTCTCGCTCACATCCATGTTTCTCTCTTCTCTCTCTCTCTCTCTCTCCCCCCCCCCTCTCCCTATCTCACTCTCTAAAATAATCTTTTAAAAAGATAGTCGTGTAAATATAGCTGACACTCTGACAGACCCACACTCTGATAGAGCACTTCTATTAACCTGCTACAACAAGACCGTGTTTATCTATACAGTAATGTATAACATATCACAATTATTGTGATAATATATACTATGATATAAATGCAAATGAAGCTTAGAGTAAATGTACATCAAACAAGCCAGAATGCTCTCTCGGCCTACTACAATGATTGGGGGAAGAGTTTAAAATTAAAAATATGCGTATTTTTAAATACGACTCTGTCATTTACTGAAGGCTTACCTGCAAGATAAAATGAAGAAGCTGGGCAAATGCCAAATCTTAGTTCCCCACAAAATTGCATGTTTCTTTCATTGGAAAGCACAATCTCAGGCACCTTCTGAGAACTGTGCTGAGGACGGGGGTGGGGGTGGGGTTGGCGGAGGTACATGACACTCGGGTAGGGCAGGTGGGACCTCCTTACTAAGGAGAAAAACAAAGGAACCTTCAAGGCTGAGCTAGAAAATGACAAAAATGTAAAGCTACTTAAAAAGAAAGCTAATCTCACCACTGGGAGACAGGAACTTGTAAAGCATGGAAGATCCGTAAACAGGTTACAGTATTTTCCATTTGAATAAAACCCGACGTTTCCTTGTTAGAATGTGTGACAGGAAGTTCTGTTAACTATGGAGGCTGCATTCGTCTTCAGAGTCTCTGGATGAATAAATGTTATCACCAAAATATTCTATATATTTATACATATCATTATATGAGGTGATGAATGTGTTAATTAACTAGGTGATGGGAATCCTTTCACGACATGTACAGATATCACATCACCGTGATGTACACTTTAACTATCTGGCAATTTTATTTGTTAATTATACCTCAGGACAGCCAAAAATGATTTAAAAAGAATGAAGGACATACATCTTGCAATCTTATTAAATTTTTACGGGACATAAATCAGTGCCCTTAGTGAGTACAGGAAACAATAAAGATGGACCATGTGTGCATAACAAAATTTAGTTTTTTTAAAAAAGGGATGAACTCCACAGCTATAGGATAAGGGAGCTATGAAGAGCGCGTGTCCAGTACCAACCAGTGAGGTGCTTGGCGAAACCTGTGCTGAGTGGGAGTCAGCAGGCTGATGAGTCCAGAGACAACGATTCTAGTTCAGTTTGGAAAGCTGGAAGAACGAAGCTCAGAGAGGGAGGCCGCCGTCTCCCTCTCTCGTTGCGGAAGCCAGTGGTGGGACACCGAGCTCTGCCGCAGTACAACATTTAAGAGACACTGAGAAGCGGATGCATGTCTGGGTGACCAAGTCTGAGGTGGCCAGAGGAGCTGAGCTTGTTAGAGCTGCGTCTGGGAGAGACCAGAGCTGCTGGCAAATGATGGAGCCATGTCCTGGGGACACAGGATTTAACTCGGCCTGAAAACTAAAAGCAATTAGGACTGGAATTGTTTTGGACACTGTGGCCCACAGGACCCCAGGTCCTCTAGTTGTCTGCGTTCACCGTTTCCTTTAGCATCCAAACAATACGACACTCCTCTTCCCCCTCTCCGCCAGGCTCATGATTTCCTGGGGGGAAGGCAGCCACTACATTCTACACGCGCTTTCCCTGCTCCGCCTGGCACCGCTGCTCCGGCCGCCTCGCCCTCTTCCTACAAGTGTCCTCGATGGTTTCACGCCAACCTGCTCCCTCTCGTTTCACAGAACACCACGCTGCAACCCTATTGTGTAGCCGGCTCTCGATGAAACCTTTGGTTGGCTGAGTACCCTACAGCACAAAACCGTAACACAAAATTCAAAAGCCTGTTTTTAAACATCAGCAGCCCCATGTGCTTGGAGTTGATCTGCCCATCACGACGCTTATGGGCTCATCGGGCCCTGAGTCCCAGAACCCCAAACACCGCTCACCTCGCCGCCAGATCAAAGCCAAATCCCGGTTCCTTTATTGAGGGTGACCCCCTTGACTCATTCCCTCCCCTTCTCCAGCGCTTCCTGGGCCTCGCTTTCGTAATTGTTCAAAATACGTTCTCCTGAAGAGCGGAGCCTTCTAGCCAGACTTCCGTCTCAGCATTCAAAGGACCATCTGAAAACCTAAATTCTGAGTTGTATTGAGGACTCCACAAATTTCCGGTCAAATTCTTAGAAGGGGGGTGTGTGGTCCCTGTGCTCCTCCCCATCACCATTGTCCGGAAAGCCAAACAGCAGACAGGAAACGGAAGCTATTCCCCTGTAGCCAGAGCGGACCCGGGCGGGAGCAGCTATGCTCTTTCTGGTTCCGTAAGGAAGAGCTTCCTAATAGTTGGTGCTGGCAGCAAAGGAAATGGCTGAGGCTTGAGCTCCCCAACTCCCCCCGACTGTATTTATTCTACCAACTTACTCTTGGGGGCCTGTTATAGGGCACGAGGTCAAATGAAAAGCCCACCAGAAGTGGGCGGCTCTGTTACTCCTGTGTCATCGTCAGTGAACGTCCCCTTGTGAGGTGAAGACTACGCATATCATCGAAGAGAAAAAAAGAAAAACTAAGCATAGTGTATCTACGGGTCTCTTTCTGTCCAACTAACATTCCCCAATGAGCGATACAAGAACACTGTGTTCACTCTGACTCGGTTCAAAAACCGTCGCTTAATGAGAACGGCCTCATTTGCTTTTTTATAATCTTCTGCTAATCCTTCCGTTTGGGTTAATGACTTTTCTCACCGAGAGAGAACAACTCCAATTTTTGAGCCACGGTCATTCAACCCACTTCAAATCTTTAAAACCTTTTCCTCTCAGTGGTTTCTGATTCCAAGTAATCTCTCTAATTCTCAAATTAATCCTCATTAGTAGAAGACTCCTCGTGGGGGAAACCGAAGTCCCTTTCCTCATCACGATGGGCCACTGAAGTGGAGTTAGTGGTAAGAGGAGGTTTGATTGGGAGCATTTTGCATGATCTCACAGGCTGCCTTCTATTTTGAGCTGAAATGATTCGCCTGTGGAATAGCTGACACATCAATGTTCCTGTCTCAACCATCGACGTCCCCACAATCAATTGTACGGCAGGAATTAGTGGCAATCCTAATGATGGTGAAAAGTAATCAAATGTGGCATTCCATGTCAACACACGTTCCACATGTCTTGTGAGCATAAAATATGGGTCTAGAGCAGGCCTATTGGCATTAGACACTCACACCATGTGTCTCATTACACCTTACCTCTAGCCATTCTTACATCATTGTTAAGCATAAGGCTTTCCATTATTAAAGTATATTTTTATTAATTTCAGGGACGGAGAGGGAAAGAGAGACAGAAACATCAATGATAAGACAGAATCATGGATCGGCTGCTTCCTGCATGCCCTACACTGGGGAGCAAATCCGCAACCCGGGCCTGTGCCCTGACCCGAAGTCAAACCGAGACTTCCTGGTTCATAAGTCGACGCTCAACGACTGAGCAACCGCGGCCGGGCGCAGCACGACCTTTCTTTAAAAGTCTGGCTAAACCGACTCAGGACTTGAACCCTCTACAAGGTTCATAACGTCTGAACTGGTCACCCCACTTCCAGGAAGTCACCTCAAGGAAATCATCAGAAAGGCGCAGAGACACTGGGGCCGTGGCATGGTGAAGAGTGCGTGCGTGGAGAGGAGGAAACAGTTAAATCAAGGTATTCGTGCAGCTGAATATCAGACAACCATTACATACTGTGCCTAGGATGAGTTTTAAATGATTTTTTTTTTCATTTTGAAAGCGGAGGGTAGCACTGCAGAGTGTAACGCCTAAAATGAATACAAAATGATATTGAGTGGAAACTGCAAATGATAAATAAAATTTAAATTTTAAAACACTGCTCACTGTCTCACTTCAGTATATTTTTTTAAAGGGAAGGAAACACCAAAGTCATAGTGGTAGGACTAAAGAACTAAATAGAAAGAAAAAAAGAAAATTGGCCATCTAACGTTTTCCCGAGAGGGCAAACAATTGGATTCTCCAGTGAGCGGAGACCAGGCTGAAACGACTGATGTAGCGAGAACATCTGTAGATGGAGGGAAGCTTTTCAATCCCTCCTGGCCTAAGGCAGACCATCATCCTCTACTGGTCACACACAGCCTCTTTCCCTAAGAGGAACCTGTTGTCACCGGTTCCACTGCGTTCCATTAGCAAATCTCTCCGCCTAAGCGCGTGCTCTCTGGAAATCAACACCCTGCACTTGGCCTAACACTTCTCCACGAAGCCTGCGCCCCTCCAACACGCGCCCAGTTGACCCTCCCCTGGGAGCTGGCCATTATAATCCTGTCAATATTAGCGACATACACGCCTCCGGAATCCAGTCCTTGGACCCTCAAAGCCAAGAAAAAGAAAGTGTCCCTCAAGGGGGAACCCTTCCGCACTATCACAGGTATCGGTCGGAATCCTCCCTGCCCCCCAAAGAAAACGAATCTTCAATGAGCCCTGTGTCCGCCTCCTGTGGCCACAATAATACTATCAATAAACTTCCCCTGACCCCCAAGTCAGCCTTGGTTTAGGTCACATGTCAGTGCATAAGCGATTTAGACGCGGTGGGCCTAGTGGCACCAGCTGGACCCACCTGCGCGGCTGCTGTCGCTGGGAGTCCTCTGGCTGCTCCATGCGGTCCTCCATCCCGCCGTAGGCGCCCGGCGAGTCGCCCGGGAGAGGTACACCGCGGTGTCCACCTGAAACTAACAGAGTGCTGCATGTCAGCTGTAATTGCACAGCGCGTGCAGAAATACGTTCATTTCTAACACAAGAAGCAGCAGCCGTGTCTGAGCACTTTTCCAAACATCTGCGTACAGCGGACCTGCAAGTCACCCGGCCAAAGTCGGGACCCAGGGACAGAAAAAAACGGCGCCTCTTTGATGAGAGGAACAACAGAGTCCAAAGCAAAGGCCATGGATAAAAGGGGTAAAGAATTGAGGCCATATATATGGGATATACACCTGAAACTCACAGACACAGACAATAGTATGGTGGTTATTGGGAGGGGGGGGTAGTAAAGGGTAAAGGGGGCCAAACACATGGTGATGGAAGATGATTTGACTTTGGGTGGTGGGCACCCCATGCAATATACAGATCACGTATCATAGGATTGTCCACTGGAAACCTATATGAGCCTATTCACCAATGTCACCCCAATCAATTTAATTTACCAAATTGAGGCCACTGCTGTGATTAGTCTTCCATAAAGAGCATCAAGATTCCTACACGCGGCGCATCTCCGCTTCAGCAGGAAGCTCCCATCAACACAAGGGCTCCCAATCGGCCCAGAGGCAACTCGGGTCTTGAAAAAGACAAGAAGGAATGAAAATGACCAACAGAAATTACGAAACAAAAAGGTTGTCCTTCTTGTCACCTGAGACCCTGTTATAACAATCCCCTAATTGGCAACCACTCACGGGTGAATTTGGGTAATTTTGAAAGTTGACAGTAATTATACCGGTATACATAATACATATAAATATCATATAACTTAAATTATATAAATAAATTAAATGGATTGATGGATTGATTGACTTAACTAACATTAAAAGAATTATATGGGGAAACTCATCAATTGTACATTACTTATTATTCTTAGGAGAGAAGACGGAACATGAAGGCTATTAATCAAACCACATCATTTCCTTCAGAATGGCCAGTCTTCTTCTTTCCCTGACATGGTTCCCTAGCAACTAAGCCTAATATTGATGGATCACCTCCCTTTACTTCTAATCCTGCCCCACGTGCGAGAACGTCTCATGTTCACAGCACATCTATCCTAGAGCATGTCAGCCCTCAAGGAGGGAGCTGGGAGCTTCACAGGGCAAGAGCGGAGCTGGCTGAGAAGTGACCCAGCATCCTCTCTGCGGCGTTCTCTCCGCAGCATTTACCACTTGGGCAAGAAACGAGGCTTTCCCCATGTGATGGTGATGGGCAGGGGCCCGAGGGACCCTGGGCTGTGAGCGCCAGGATGGGGGACATTATTAAGGTCATTTTTTGCCAAGTACCTGTCGCCAATGTGATAAACATGACCTATTTCAGTGTTAGCATAAGAAGCTGAAAAATAAAATGCAAACATTGGGCAAATGACCTGCAATTGGAAATAACACATTCGATTTACAAAGGACATGAGAGTCTGAACTTGAAAATGGTTAGAGCGTAATCACAGGTCTGACTGCTGGCTCAGCAGGTATCCAGAATGTCCTTGTAAACTGTGTGGCGTATGGTGGGGTCTTGGTTTAAACAGATATCTAACTGGATGTTTTTTCCATCATGTGGGTTTTGCCTTCATGGTAAGTTTTTGTTTGTTGTTGTTGTTTTTATTGATTTCAGAGAGAGGAAGGGAGAAGGGGAGAGAGAGAGAAACATCAATGATGAGAGAGATCTCGGCTGGAGTCAGTCATCTGAAGGCTTGCCTGGGGCCGGAGGATCCCCTCCCAGATGGTTCATTGCTGGGAGACCTGGATCCCTCACTGGCTACTGGTCGGAGGCCTCAACTCCTCACCACATGGGCCCCGCCCCCCAGCATGGCCACTGGCCTGCATCAGGTTCATGATTAGAGAGAGGAGGGTTGGGGGACAGAAGTCTTTCACAAGCTAGCCTTGGATGTGGCCCACTATCACTTCCACCGCATTCTACTGGCTGCACTCACCCGCCCTGATGCAGCTGAGAAGGGACTACACAAAGGCGTGGATACCAGGAGGCGGGGACCCCTGGGCCATCCTGCCAGTGGCTGTCCCAGTCACTCCTTCTAAAAGTAGTTGCCAACTTTCAGGTGAGCTTTTCTCAATCCTTGGAATGCTTCACTTAATCATTCTCCTCATTCCCACCCTCAAAGGTTGGGTAATATGTTTTTAGTTTTTAAAATATATTTTTATTGATTTCACAGAGGAAGGGAGGACAAAGAGATAGAAACATCAATGATGAGACAGAATCACTGATCGGCTGCCTCCTACACACCCCCTCTTGGGGATCGAGCCGGCAAGCCGGGCATGTGCCCTTCACTGGAATTGAACCCGGGACCCTTGAGTCCACAGGCCGACGTTCTATCCACTGAGCCAAACCATCTAGGGCAGGTTATATGTTTTTAAATTCTTAAGGATTAAAAAAAAAGTAAAATGAGAATAATTATTATTCTTTCTGATGCCTATCATTCTATGTGGGGAAAGATAGAGAAGGATTAGAAGGAAGAAAGCCTGAGTTACTTCCATAGTATAACATTTCCTATCCGTGGGCTATGAGACAGTATGCTCTACTAACTAACTAGTTTCACTCTGCATCACAGAAAAGACAGCAGGAAAACACTTTCACTAATTACATGAGATATGGCACCGAACTGAACGCATTTTAGAGTCATCAGACTGACTGACTCCAGGACGAGAGAAAGAGACCCGGGTGCCTAGTTAGAGAAGGAATGAGATTACACAAAACGAACGTCGGGCATCTCCAATGTTCAACGCAAGTAAGTCACAGCCTGGTGGAGAGGACTCTCAGAATGTCCTTTCCTTCGGGGGACGTTTTGTGACATTCGTCTGGCTCTCAAAGGCAAATCACATCTCTCAAAACATAATCATCAGTCATAATCACCCAAGGTAATACAGCCACATCAACTCTCCCCGTAACGTCAGAATTATCAAGGTATTTGGCACAATAATTCCACACATGGTGCCATAATATTGTGTTATTCCACTTCCTTCAGCAATCATTTCCTCACAAATTTAAATCTAAGAGAAGGGAGAAATTCTATTTCATATGCACACTCAACCCCCAACTTTTTTTCCCACAAATACTTAACCACAAAGTAATTGGCCACATCTGTCATTGTTGACTATTTTCATGATTTGTGTGCTACCTAAGAATGTATTATGACTAAAAAAAGAGCACATTAGCGTTATTTCTGTTCGTCTAGTGATTTCAAGAATGCAGCAGCAACATCTGTGACTGTCCCTAATCAGGGAGTCACTTAGCACAAATATGGTCCAATCACATGTAGTTGATCCAATGAAAATCACAGCGAAACATAAAACGCTAATGTTTTCTTCTAATAAGTCTCCAGGCCATAACCAACTGGATTGCTGCAGAAACACTGGAAATCGTGGCTTGCCCGAAGCAACATTTAAAAAGGAAATTTTTGAAAAGCAAAACAAAACAAAAAGCAGAAAGCAGTCCTCACTGGGGACACAGTCTGAGGTCAGGACCTCCTTTAACACCAGACTCGGTGGAAGCGTGTCTGCCTGCGTAGACATCGTCACACCAGCACATATGCTGAAATACGATGTCTTCCAATTATGTCATCATTTATAATGACAGAAATCTCTTGTCTGTGTGGGCAGAGAAGAGATGCTGTAGCTTTCTATGACAAGAGAAAATCTAATTTTGTTTTTAAATTACTCATCTAGTGTATCATCTATCAGCACTTCTAATATGGCCCCAAGTGCCTTTGTCATGGTACCCTCGGGATAGTGACATAAAAGAGGTAAGAGTTCAACCCCACCCGCCACGAAGCGTGAGTTAGACAAGGTCACTAAGTTGATAAGATGAGCAAAAATTCCACATTTGTCTTGGACTCCACAGTCGCTTCAACAACACAGGTGGACCTCATGCTGTTCAATCCTTTTTGTAAGATCAGAATCCCTCGTGGGACCTATTTTGGTCCAATATTCTTCTACTTTGTCAAATAAATGTTCACCTATCAGAATGCCTTCGGTCACCAAATTGGTGTAGATGGCAAGCAGGTGCCACGGGAGCAGGAGAGTTGAGATGGGTGGGAGCAGGAGAGCTGAAAAAATGAATTTTGAGGTGGGGGCTGGCCACAGTGGATTGGCGCCTTGCTACCCACGCACACCTCCCCGCCCAACTCTCCCTCATTCGAGTTCAGGCCAATCAGTCAGCGCACACTTGAATATAAGTCAGCCAAGTACAAGGCCAACCTACAACACTAATCGACCAGTGTGTGGGAACAAATGGCTCCGTGTAGCTGAACGTGACAGTTTCAATAATCCAGTAAAGGCAAACGAGGCACAGCTCAGTCCCGGTGTGCTCGGCCGAAAGCAGAAGAAACCCTCTTGGCGATCTCGCGTGTCCTGCTTGCAAACATCCACAGCCTCCCGGCTTCTTCCTCTCTCTTAAGGTAGGAGATGTGTGTTTCTCCAACGAGGACAGGTTTTCCACATTGGTCTGTCTCTACTACAAAGACAGTGACAAAGATCGTTTAGCTCTTCCAGGGACCTCTGTTTTATTGTGTTTGCTTGCATTTGGCTTTGTTTTTTTAATGTGATGATACAATGGAGAGGGAGGGTTCCTCCCTACCATTATTTAGTAGTAACTCCAGCATAACGACCCCACAGGGTACTCACCGTGCACACCTGCCTTCGGTCAGCGCCTCTGCATGTAATATTGAGATTCAACATAATCTGAAGGCAAGTGTTCATGAGGACTTTCTAGTGAAAACATGTTCGACCCCAATTATTTGCAAAAGGAAAGGGAACTCTTTTTTAAATATATATATTATTTCAGAGAGGTCAGGAGAGGGAGAGAGAGACAGAAACATCAATGATGAGAGAGAACCATTGATCAGCTGCCTCCTGCATTCCCCACACTGGGGATAGAGCCAGAAACCCGGGCATGTGGCCTGACCGAGAATCGAACCGTGACCTCCTGGTTCATGGGTCAATGCTCAGCCACTGAGCCACGCCAGCCAGGAGGAAAGGGAACTCTGAACAGACTGTGGTCGCCAGCCTCCCAGACAGCCCCAAGGAGCCTCATCAATGGTGTTCACGCCCCTTGTTAGTTTCCTTCCATCCTGACTCAGAGGCAGCCGGTGTGATGACTGAAGAACACAGACGTGACCATGTGTGACTTCCAAGGATAAGCTGTCAATGGCATTGACGCTACGGTGGGTATTTTCTGGATGGCTCACTCTGATGGAAACCAGCCACAATATCATAAAGGCAGTCAGCCAGCCCTGTGGAGGGGCCTGCAGGGAGGAGAAATGAGACCTCCCACAAGTCAGCTCTCACTTGCCAGTGAGTTAGTTACCCTGGTGGAGGGCCCTGCACCGCCAGTCAACCTCAGGCTGCTGTAGGCCCAGCTGACATCTGACTGCTGTCTCATGAGAGCCTTCAGGCCACGCTGTTCCCAGACTCCTCGCCCACAAACAGGGGGTGTGTTATACACCTTCAGGCTATGTGTAGGCCTGTACATTTGGGGACAATGTGTTACACACAATGGGTAACTAATGCACACACAATCATAATTCTCTCCTTTATGGCCTTTACCTAATGCCTGATCCCCAAAGGGAACTCCACTGACCACCATCTCCCTTCAAATACTCCTTTAAAATACACACACACACACACACACACACACACTCAAGTGTATTCAGAATGACCGTTTGACAATATTGAATTCAGCTGCAGTGTCACCCCAGGAAGGTGAATGTGAGACAAATCTGGCCTGACCAATCCTCTTGTCATGCCTTCCCCTGTCTCTAGATGTCGGAAAATATCTCCATGAGGTAATGTTTTAAAATAGTCCTGTTGGTCCATGAATCAAGGAGCCAGTCCAGGGTTTGGGGAGATGCAGCCCCTCCAGCTGACTGCAGAGCCATCAACCCGTGAAAGATGTCTCTCATTTGTTTCAATGGCTTTACGCATCTGCGGCATCTGAGCCACTTAGTTGCCTCTTGTTTGGGAAAAGATAATCAATCTTCCTAGCCAGGGATGTGGCCCTACTCTCTCTTTCTTCCTTTCTTCCTTCCTTCCTTCCTTCTTTCTTTTTTTCTTTCTTTCCTTCTTTTTTCCTTTCTTTCTTTTTTTTATTGATTTCAGAGAGGAAGGGAGAGGAGGAGAGAGATAGAAACACCAATGATGAGAGAATCATTGATCAGCTGCCACCTGCACGCCCCTCCCCCCCAACTGGGGATCGAGCCCACAACCCAGGCATGTGCCCTGACTGGGAATGGAACGTGGGACCCTTCAGTCTGCAGGCCAACCCTCTATCCACTTAGCCACACCAGCTAGGGCAAGTGCCCCTATTCTTAACCATTGCTCACTACTGCCACCTGCTGGACGCCTAGCCCTTTGTAAATGGAACTGGGGGCGCCTGAAGGTAGTCTCAGGGGTTCTTGTCTAAGGACACTGAGGGAGGGCTTTCAATGCAGCACAGTCATGCTCCCACGCTGGTCTCTCTAGCTTACTCAAGCAGAGGCTCTCAGCTCAACGTGCAGGAAACCATGAGGCTACAGCTGGGCTTAGCTAATATCGAGGCAACAGAGTGGAGTTTCTACTGAGAGCTTCTCTTGGGAGAGACCTGGTCCTATGCTGTTTCTGGGACCAGCTAACAGGGTGGCTTGGAACAAGCCACCTGAGCTCAGGGTGCAGTCGTGTCGGTATACTGGTCTAAAATGGGGAGAAAAATAAACCACGGTCTTTTCAATCATAGAGTTAAATTTCACCAGCATCCAAACAGTCCGTGTGGATTTTAAAGGAAGTCACACACGCACCCCTTCCCCCCACACCGTTGTGCGGTATATTCTGAAAGTTAAAAGCTCAGCGAATAAAAATTATCCCTGGAGATTTACAGCCTCAATGCCATCCTCCCTTTGTACTTCTAAGCGAACACCGTGGCTCGCTGTCTGCCAAATGCATTTCTAAATCAGAAATGGGTACCCCGTTGAGGTGACTGCTCTCGTTTGCCAATTTCTCAGGTGCATTTATCAGTTACCTGTGCTTACTGTTTCCTCCACCTACCCCCCCCCCCCATTTTCAAAATGAAAGTTCAAATCGCTTCGCAAAGTCGACTGTGAATTTGTTTGTGAGGACAGGACCCCTCTTCTATGGCCCCGAAGCACCTCCTGGCAGGGAAAGGCGTGGCCTTGGGTGGCATTCCTGCCTAAACGAGAATCTGCAAAACCGATATGTTCACAGCTGCCATGTCGAGTCAGCTGGGTTCTGGCTGGTGGGGGACCCTCAGGGTTCCTGCACGCAGGTCCCAAGTACCAGGGCAATGGTAAAAAAAAAAAAAAAGCCACGTTTCAGAACTGCCTGAATCTGTGGTCTTATTCCCACCCGTGAGCGTGCTGACAGCTCTCCACTAACCATGTGCAAGCACCGTTACCCCTTCAACAAACAGTCCACCATCGTGGTATCGTATTTACTTGTCATGTTCACTCTCCAATCACCCCACCAACACACACACACACACACACACACACACACACACACGCGCACACACACACACACACGCACACACACACACACACACACACACAGGATTTCCTAAGCACCTCTCATGGAATGCAGATGGTGGTAGCTGTTCCATCCAACCCTGTTTGAACAATTCCTTCGGACCGTGTTCATCAAGCCTGGGAGAAGCCAGGCTATGCACCATGAGCATCGCGGTCAGACGGGGGACGGCGCCTTCCCAGTGATCCCCGGCTCGGCAGCCGCTCTCAGAAGCCGCCTTTAACAAAGCGCCAGCAAGCGATGGGGTGGGAAGGGGTCAGTTGTGTAAATTCTGTGGCACACATTTAAATCCCAGGTCTCTCCTCAAATCCATCCTGTCTACCCCGGAATGTCCTTCACCTGCCTTGAGGTGAGAGGCGGGTGTCATTGCAGCAAGACTGAAATATCATCCCCCTCTCTATATATTGATAGATTGATTTCAGAGGAAGGGAGAGAGAGAAGCATCAATGATGAGAGGAAATCATCCATCAGTTGCCTCCCATATGCCCCCTACTGGGGATCAAGCCACAACCACGGCATGTGGCCTGAATGGGAATTGAACCGTGACCTCCTGGTTCATGGGTCAATGCTCAACCACTGAGCCACACTGGCCGGGCTGAAATTTCATCTCTCAATAAAGGGAAACCTCCGGAGCACCTTCCCTCCATTATGTTTTAGGGGAAAGTTGCTATTTGTGGAGCGAATTCTGTCTGAGCACATGAGCCACTCCATGCCAGTGGCTGTGGCTGACAGACAACATCCAAAACAGAGACTCATCCAGGCCGGAGCGGGGAGAGGTCGTGGGCGGGCAGGGGGCCAGCTGGAGGACCATCTGCAAAGGAAGCGGCAGGAAGTCAAACCTGCCCGCTCCTCCCCTCTCCATCCGGGCGGCCACCAGCCTCTCCCACGCCCCACAGGACACCAGCGAGGCGGCTCAGCCCAGTTCTCTCGCGCTGCCTCCCTGGAGTCTTCCCTCCCCACTGTGCAAGGGGCAGCCCCCGGGGATTTCATGTCAGTGTTTTGCCATTCACCATCCGCGCTGCTAATGTCATGTTGGCAGTGTGCATGAGAAAAGCTGTCCATTTATAGTCTTAACCTTTTGCACTCGGATGTCGAGTGTGACTCGACACGGTTAGCATTAGAATAAAGGAATCGAGAAAAAAGCAAGAGAGTGCAAAGGGTTAAAAGTCGCGAGGGGCATGAGGCCGCCTCACGAATGCGCATGTCCCTTCCCGGGACAGGGGGAGCTGTCTGTGTGATGGATTTCCCGAGCTGGGATCTCTGACATATAAAATGTTGTACAGCGCCTTTAAATCCCAGCACTGGGTTGTTTGAGGTTTTAAAAAAAAGCACCTTCCCAGTAGTTATATATCTTGATGATGAATGCTTATGAAAAAATAGCAGGTGCTGTGACATAGAAAAATACCAGGTGACAGAGGACGGAGCCGCGCACAGGTGCTGCCGGAATCGCATCCTTACGCTCCTTGCGCCCCCATTCCTCTCTCCGCCCCTACTCCACGGAGACCCGCGCGTGGCTCCTTCATTCAGCCCGACGGCCACCCCATCTCCCTCTCTCTCTCAAGAGCAGATCGGCAGCACACACTCAGAGATGCGCCCCGTCCTGCTTGAGGCTCCTGAGGAAGCACAAGGCGGGTGAGGGAAGGAGGGAGCCGGGCTGGCATGGCGAGGGCCGAGAGGGATTGCTGCAGGGAGCGGGTGGCCTGCGGAGAGACCCACTTCCCCGAGCGCTTCCCGCGGCGGTTCTTAAAAATAGATCTTATTTGTCTGGCAGTTTCAGGTTCACAGCAAAACCGAGCAGAAGGCACAGACGGTGCCCATGGGCCTCCTGTCCTCCCCGCCACCTACACCCCCGCCCGAGTGGCACACCTGTCCCAACAGATAAGCCTGCTCTGTCGCATCACCACCCAAAGCTCAGAGTCTGGCCGGGGCTCGCTCCTGGCGCTGTGCTTCTGGGGTGTGGGCAAACGGGAATGGCTGTTCACACCCTCTTCCCCACCCGCCGTGACCACCAAGCATGTTAGTGTCTCCAGAACTTGGCTTTTTCCAGAGCGTCATGGAGTTGGGCTCACGTGGTTTGCAGCCTTTGCAGATCAGCCTCTTCCACTTCCCATTATTCACTGATGTTTCCCCAAAAGCCTGGCTTTTGCTGCATTTTCATCCCCTGCAGCTGTGGGCACCAACCAAAGCCAAGGGCACAGGTCCAGGGAGCACGGGTCCAGGAAAGAGAGACACACATTCCCCGAGAAAGAACGCAGCAAAGCAGTGACTTCCCCTGCGTGTCATGCCTCTCTCTGTTTCAGTGACTCCGAACAAAACATGGAAAACAAGGCCTGGGATGCCGCGGGGCACAGTGAGAGGGTCCCCGTGGCCGGGCTGGGCGCCACTCCTCTGTGCCCCCGAGGCTCGGGCGAGTTCCACTGCCTTTCTGACCCTCGGCGTCCTCACCCAGGAAAGGGGCTGCTTTGGGGGTTCCAGACATCCCAGTGCAGTCGCCGGCATAGCATAAGCACTTAAATGACTCCGGCCTCACATGGCCGCTCCGTGGTGCTGGCTGCGCGAGGCCTCCTCTCCCGGGAGCCAGGCCCGAAGGAGACGAATGTCCTCTGAGCTAGAAAAACACGTGCCTGGCGGCGGCACCGGCCATCTGTGGATTTTGACTCACAGATCAAGAGAATCGCTTTTGCAAAAAAGCTCAAAGCAGAAACCAAAGTGACTGTAATTTGGTAAGCAAAGCCATTTCAATTGAATTATACACCAGGTCTAAAAAGGGGCCAAACCGACTGAGGAAAGATGGTCAGATTTTTCAAAAAAGGAAAAAAAAAAAAAGAGTTACCAGTATCCCAGCCATAGGCAGTGGTTTCCAGCTGCGCTGGGGCATAGGAACCGCCCCCCCTCCCCCCCACCCCCCCCCCCACACAGGTGAACCTGCTGTGGAGCAGCTGGGACTCCTGGGCATCACCGGGCGCGGGCACGGGTGCGGGTGAACGCTGCCCTACATTATCCCACCTTCCCGGGCACAGAGGCCGTGCTCACTGACCCACCTCCGGTTCCTCATCTGGCTTCGGGCCTATTGATTCCGGAGGTGAAAGAAGCACCCTGAGTAGCAAGCAGCACCACCCCCTCTAGGAGACAACACCTCGCACTGCGCGTGCCTAGCCTGTCCGTCCGCACTGTCCGCTGCAGCCTCCGTGTGATGGGCGCTGCGTACACGAGTCCAGTGACTACTGGGACCTGACCGACTGGGAGGCGTCTGAACCACAGGACAGTCACCGGTTAGGTCTTCAGGTCGCCACCCTTCTTCTCTTGGCGACATCTTGCTTCCTCTCCTATGCCCTCACCCCTTTCTACCCATAGGGCGGGCGGGGTCTGGGTGGAGAGGAGTCAAGGGGGAGGGGGCATCTGTAATAATGTCAACAATAAAAACGAAATACAATTTTTTTAAATGGCCTTGAAAGCCAAACTAAATGGAATCCATTTTAGAGCACAATTCAGGATAGAGAACTCTTTCAGGGCCTTTGGAAAATAATGGAATTCAAGTGCAGGACTAATCCAATAAGAATTTTCGAGAGTCAATATCAGCTACTTAGCGCGGTGATAGCTGAAAAGCCATTACTCCTGCCTCCACTGTTTCTCAGAAGGAGCGCTTTGCTATTAAACTAGGGCTTCAGGCCTTTCCCTCCTAAGCAGCCCTCATAATTTACTCCATCGGGAAGCATAACTGAAAATCTTCGGCTCTCTTCTCCTGGTGAGCAGTGCAGCTCCCATGAGCACTAATGGAAGCTCTCTGTGCATCTCAAGCATGTACCTCTCCTAAGTGTTTGAGAAACAAAATGTTTTCTGTTCGGAGAGGTCCGAGACAGTAGCGTAGGAGGACGCCGAAGTGCTCCCTTCCACGAGCAAACTTAAATACACATGTGCATACAGAACTGTCACTCCTGCGAGACAACTGAGGGCTAAATGAACAGCTTCTGAGCAACAAACGAGAAGAGACTGAGTGGAGATGGCTGGGGAGCCGAGGGAGCTGCCGGAACTCTCTGAGCCGGAGGAGCCAGTGAATCACTGTTTACATCCCCTTCACCCCCAGGGTGGGCGGGGGATCACTCCGGGTGCTCTGGCTTACCTGCAAGGTCACTGCAGCGTGTTCCTGAATTGCCCAAGCCCAATTCAGCCCTGAACAAGGACAGCAAGCAGGATCCACAGGGCAGTATTACAGGCCCATGGCCCTCCCACCTACAGCCACTCCCACTCAGTGGGCCAGAACCTGGATGCCTTAGGCACCCGCTTGGCTCCTACCAGCCTGTCAAAGCCACCCGGCTCCCACAGTCTACACAGAGGCCACTTCTATATCATGCCACTTTCTCAAACCGGGAGAGACAGCCATTTTGTGTCATCCATATAAACAAACACAGGAAGTCAAGCAAAGTGAAAAGACAGAAGAATATCTCTCAAAAGAAGGAAAAAGAAAAATCTCTAGAAAAAAACAAAAACAAACCCTACAGAAATGGAGATAAGTCATTTGCCTGATAAAGAATTAACCTTTTGCACTCAGATATCGAGTGTGACTCGACACGGTTAGCATTAGAATAAAGGAATCGAGAAAAAGCAAGCAAGTGCAAATGGTTAAAAGAAATGGTCATCAGGATGCTCACCAACCTTTAGAGTGGAATAGAGAGAGGAACTTCGGGTGAACTCCAACAAAGAGTTAGAAAGTATAAAAAAGAACCAAGCCAACATGAAGAATACAAGAACTGAAGTGAAAAACACATCAGAAGGAACCAACAACAGATCAACTAACATAGGAGAACAGATCAGCGAGCTAGAAGACAGGCTAGTGAAATCAACCAAGCAGAACATCAGAACGAAAGGAGAATTTTTAAAACACGAGAATAATGTAAGAGGCCTCTGGGATAACATCAAGGGATGTTATAGGGATCCCTAAGGAAGAAGAAAGAGAGGAAGAAACACACACTGTATTTGAAGAAATAATGGCTGAGAACTTTCCTGACCTGAGAAAGGAAAGAGACATCCCGGTCCAGGAAGCACAGCTTCCCAAACAAGGTGACCCGTGGCGGCAGCAGCATTAGAGAGACTCTGGATGCCGTTTAATTACGGTTAAAATGCAAAATAAATGTGGATTACTGCCCAGATGTCAGTATGCCCTAACAAGTATGTCATGTGTCTGTAAACAAACAAACAGCAGGGTTCTCAGATACTAAAGAAAAAAAATTTCCCAACTTCAAACTGCAATTCTTCGTCTATGGAGCACTTCATTTACCAAAGGCGGAGGGGGAGACAAGTCCAGCACCGACTGTACCTCCTTTAGTTAGATGATTAGAGGGTTAGCAGATTTGTTTGCATTCAGCTGCTGCTGTGTCTTTATTTTCCTGGCCAGCGTGCTTCTCGATTTCCCCATAAGCATCCCGAACCGCACTGGAAGCAGCCGGCAGCCGCCTCTCCCGCAGCACCCCAGACCTGGGGGCGTCCCCTGCAGGTGGTCCTGGCCGGCAGGTGAGTCTGGAAAACCAAAACCCCGGGACCCGCGCAAAGGTAAGCTGTTCCAGGCTCCCTCCTCACCCCCTGGTGAAACAAAGCGGGGAGCTCACGCTTCCTGAAAACACGGAAATAATCCGGAGGAAGATTAAAGGATTTCAGCATTTTTTTGGAATCAAGTGGCTGTTCAAAAAAACTGGGATCGTCTCCAAGTTTGGTTGTGGGGAAAAATTTGATTATCACAACATTATCTCTGAGGCTGTAAACGGCACAAAACATTGATATAAAGCAGCATCGCTGCTGATTAAACACGATTAGCATATTCGGTTGCAAACACAAATGTAAACACAGACTTCCACTGTTGGCATCACGTGCGGTCTCTGTGCGGGAGGCGTGAGCAGACACGCAGGGACGCGAGGAAAGCGGGCGTGCACACACTCCGAGGACGTGCACGTGAATGCTGAGGGTGGCGTAGGAGGTCTTATTGAGCTTTTCCTAAAGACTGGTTAACTTCTCTTTCTATTATTTTCTTTACAGCTTGCAGCTATTATGCACTTGCGATCTTGCCAAGCGGAATGCGGCTAGGAGCATATGTTTAGTAAAAGTGTGTGTGCGTGGGCGCGCGCGCACACACACACACACACACACACACATATACACACACACACACACATACACACATATACACATACACACACACACACACACACCATTAAAGCTATGCGTGGCTCCCCCCTCACGCTGATGGATGCGAGGCACTCTGGGAGCTGAGGCACCTCTCATTTTAACTCCCCACGGTAAGTGCCGGCTCAGAGTCCGCGTGCGTCAGAGCACAGGGAGATAAGCGAGGCCCGGGCACGTCAAGGCTAGCGAGCGACGACAGGCCATGATGACAGGCAGTCCGGAGCAGCTGCTTCTGTTTGTCTATATTTTTTTCATGTTTTTATCCCCAGCGATTGATTTGATATGTTTTCAAGATGACAGACAATCTACCCAGCCGGTGTGGCTCAGTGGTTGAGTGTCGACCTAGGAACCAGGAGGTCATGGTTGGATTCCAGGTCAGGGCACATGTCCAGATTGCGGGCTCGATCCCTGGTGTGGGGCGTACAGGAGGCAGCCGATCAATGATGCCCTTTCATCACTGATGCTTCTCTCTCTCTCTCCCTTCCTCTCTGAAATCAATAAAAAATTATATATTTTTAAATAACAATCTGTACAAATATGTGACACCTTAATCAATAAAGAAATTAAAATAAATAAATAAATAAATAAATAAATAACAATCTGTTATGTAGCAAAAACAAGTTGCCTACTAAAGATGGTTTTACTTAACAGTCATAAGTACAAGAATGCCACATTATGGAAAAAGTACTATCTTACATTTATTACTTTCTTCCATTGTTCCAGGTAACAAAACATCACAACGATGCCTATATGTGTATATAAAAAAGCCTCCTGCCATATTTTTCTTTCTCCCTCAACCTGTCTGACTTTACAGAGGTAACCACTGATAATGGTTTGATATCTATTTGTTCAATATATTTTTCTAAACATAAATATGTTTTCATATTTGTAGATTCTCTCTTTTTTTACCTATTTTCTCCTAATCTGTCTATAAATACAATTGTTACCATTGTATTCCCAGCTGCCCTCTGTCTGATCACATTTTTAAAGAGTCTGGAGTGCAAGAAAATAATTAAAAATAACGCAAATCTTACCCCCTTGCCCAAAAAATATCTGAAGGAGAGAACATTCCCAGGGCATTGCAAACTTCTATAGAAACCTTTCCCACAAGTCATTTCGAACCCCTCTCCTTACCAACAGAGATCGAGTTTACATGCACATGCAGGTCACAGGAGGCCTTCAACAGAAACACTGAAGTAATTGAGGCAAAGATGGTTTTCAAGCTTAAAGTAAGCATGCACTACCCAATTCCCCTACTCCATTGTCAAGTCCAGAGGCAGAGCGAAAGCTCAATTTTCGCCAGGAATCTTTTTTTCTGGGAAATCCTTCTGGACTTGTTCAGTCTTCTACTCTCTAAACATGAATATTCAAAGAAAACATTTTTACGCCGTGCTGTCAAATCTTGTCATGGAGAAGAGAGAGGGGAGTGACGTTAGACAAAGTGACATTCTGTAGGTACTTAAGAAGTAATATTTTTTTAAGGTAGTACATTTTTAAATCCGACAATAATGACTAAGAAATAAGGGGCTGCTCTCCAAATACACTCAGAAGGGTGTGCGGAGGTAAGACTTGTGAACTCTAGCGCCACCTAGCAAGCATGCTGGGTAACATCACCCACATTCCCTGCAGCAGCTGTAACAAAGCCAGGGGAGCCTCCTTGACCTCTGCCTTCCTTGCTAACCTTGGAATCCCACGTTAGCATTCCTTAGACTCTCTAGGGTCCGGAACTCGGCATGCAGCTCTTTAAAAGGCAGGAGGAAAAGTAACTACTTCTCCCTTCCATCAGGCCTGGCACAGGACGGTGTCTTGGTAAAGAACAAACGCCTGTGAACTATAAATGTGTAATACATAAATGCGTTCACCCTGATTAGAGCATGGTATCATTGTGTTTGTTAATAAGCACATAATGTTGCTAAATTCACTAACTTGTAAGCCGGGCTGTTTTTAGTCATTACAGAAACAAGACAAAGAAACACATTTCCTTCCTGCCCAGCTCTCTCTCTCTCTCTCTCTCTCTCTCTCTCTCGCTCTCTCTCTCTCTCTCTCACACACACACACACTAACTTACTGATATTTCCAATGCAGATTCATATTGCAGTATTGGTCAATCTAGCCAAACCTCAGCTATGCAACACTTTTCAAGCAAAAGTGTGTACTTAAGCACAAGTCTGCGAACAAAATGAGTGAACCTCAAAAGTCTCTTGGCCTTCCCAGACCTTACGGTCTACAGGGATGTCATCAAACATATGAAAATACGGTACCTGATGCTTCGCGGATAAAATTCCTAAAGTGGGCGGGTGTAAACATTTATTTTGATGGTGAGATCCTGAGGATCATGATCCCAGATGGATTTCAGCAGTAACCTAAGGAAAGTGTCACTTCATGACAAAGACATGGGTGAATGACCAGAGGAATTAATCCGTGAAACTCCCATCGCCCTGTGGTCGCCCACAGGAAAGGCGTCGGAGCGATGTCACTTTGCCGCCGCCTCCTTCTCAGGACTTCTTCAGGAAGCGCCCAGGTTGGCAGCCTTCGGAAGGGTGTGATGTCCCTCCTGCTGCTCCCAGCAGCGAGAAAAATAGGGCTAATAACACGACCTTATTACACTACAACACGTGGCTCTTCTCTCTTCGAGTGAAGACGGATGGGGGAGATGTTCTTTAATTATGGATGTCCAACAAAATTAGGTGCCATTTGGATCAGCCCGGACCCAGGCGGGAGACAGCAATGAGGTAGGAGTTTGAGCAGGGGATGCTTAATGGAGCTGTTTACGGACGTCAGCAGGGGCCTGGCCAGGGAGACAGAAAGGGCCGATGAGAGGAGTGGCCCTGCCCTCAGGGCTGAGCTGGTGCCCCCCCCCCCCCCGCGCCCCCGGAGGAGTCTCCCCCAGGGCTGAGCCAGACCTCGCAGAGACGGTGCAGCTGCGGCTCAGTGGATGGCGGAGCAGCTGCGGAGACTGTGACAGCAGAAGTTTCTAGAAATGTGCCCAGTGGGTGCTGGGGGAAGCCATCTGAAGGAACACAGGTGACAAGAGTGATGGGTGTCTGGAGACAGGGGCACCCTGGGACCAGGAAGGCACTCCCCCGTCCAGAGTCCGGACGGCACCCTTCAAATCCGAGCCCAGCTCCCATTTGTGGACCTTTGTCCACACAGGGGTCACAGGTGGACGTGGCACCACCGCACGCTGCGGAGCGCCGGAGCCGGTCACAGGCCTCTGCTCTTGTCAGGGCCACTCCGGGCACGTAAATGAGGCGCCCGCTGAGGAAAGGGCTCCTGCTCGTGGCTTGGTAAGGAAGTGGATTTGATTGTGTCATTTAGAAGTTGGTTTCAAAGACAGAACTATCATGGTACAATTAAACTATTTTCCTCCTTCTAGAGAGGTTACTTTAGAAATTATTAAAAAACCTGAAAATTCAGTGAAGACATAATCCTCTCCCTCTGAGGAGAGAGCAGCTGGAAACACACGACATTGCAGAGCCGACAGCTGCCTGCCGCTCCTTCTGAAACGTCGCACATTCTGGGGTAGAAGTTCTCTGACGCCACGGAGCACGAGCCCCCAGGCCTCCCCAGTCCCCAGGCCTCCCAGTCCCCAGGCATCCCAGTCCCCACCAATCCCCACCAGGCCCCACCAGTCCCCAGGCATCCCAGTCCCCACCAGTCCCCACCAGGCCCACCAGGCCCCACCAGTCCCCAGGCATCCCAGTCCCCAGGCATCCCAGTCCCCACCAGTCTCCAACAGGCCCACCAGGCCCCACCAGTCCCCAGGCATCCCAGTCCCCAGGCATCCCAGTCCCCACCAGTCCCCACCAGTCCCCACCAGGCCCACCAGGCCCCACCAGTCCCCAGGCATCCCAGTCCCCAGGTATCCCCAGTCCCCAGGTGGAGGCAGGCACACCCGCCAGCGCCCTCCCTGTGCGCTGTGTGTGTGCAGTTCCATTTCATCACATCGTGTTGTTATTATTGGTTTTCCTGCCTGTTCCTCCCAATAGACAGAGAACTCTGCAAGGGCAGGGCCGGGTATAACTCATCCTCGGACTCCCTGGCCTGGCATCTGCTTGGCTGGGCTCCGTGTTTGATAAACACTGAACTAATTAAACCGCTGACCTTGCTCTATTCATAACCCAGTAGACAAATTGAAAACCCATCACCAATCTGCAGTTCTGAAACCGAGCATTAATTCTCGACACGGATGCAGTGACCTGCTTTTATTTACAAAATGTGGTCTCTGCACGGCCCCTTTCTCAAAAGAAAGCAGCAAACCCCGGCCATCCGTCACCCAAACCTCATGAGGGCAATGCTCCCGGGAGACCGCGGGCTGGGATTTATCAGAAAGACAGAGCAGCCTGCGGGACGAAAGTTCAAGACAGCTCTCCTCGTCATGTGCTGCCCCCCCACCAACCGCGTTTCCGGAAGGAGGGTGATGTGATCTGAAGGACAATGAGCTTCATCTGAAATCAAACAAAGCCAGAGGTGCCCCAGCTGGTTTAGCTAAGTGGATAGAGCATCGAACTGCGGGGTGAAGGGTCCGGGGTTCGATTCCCAGACAGGGCACATGCTGAAGTTGCGAGCTCCATCCCCAGTGTGGGGTGTACAGGAGTCAGTTGATCAATGATTCTCTCTCATCATTGATGTTCCTCTCTCTCTCTCCCTCTCCCTTCCTCTCTGAAATCAATAAAAAAAATTTTAAACATTTAAAAAGCCAGAGGTGACATCATCCCAATTCCTTGGGCTGTTCTCAACCACATCCCCCCCCCCCCGACATTTACAATGGATGATGAACATGTGAACTGTCTCAGGGGGCTCCCGAGCTTTCCTAAGGCCTTGACATTGCGAGGTCAGGAGGACACAGGCTCCAGCTAGCACAGCATCTGTGGGATCAGGCCACCAGCCTCATCAAGGCCATTGAGAAGGGCTTTGGGGAACAAATACTCCGTCATAGTTTCAAAAAACAACTTCCCTGAAAAGTGAAGAAACTGGGAGGGTTAGGCCAGGGATCCCGATGAAGAGGGGATATGGGGAATCGTGGTTGCAGGGACTGACTGGAGAGGGGCCTTCAAGGTCACCCCTACTGGGTTTCCACCTGCAGGGGGCCCTCTCTGATGGCCTGGGGACCTCCTCCTAGTGTTCATGGCCTGGCATGGACCCACCCCCGGTCGGGGGGGGTGGGGGGCTGGACTGATACCTGTGGGCTGGACTGATAACTGGTTTCTAACAACGAGGTCGCAGCACAAGGAGAGGGTGTCACTTGTGGGATTAGGTTACAGAGATGGGGACTTCTCTCTGGCTGACCTCCCGCCCGCCTCGCTCAGTCCCTCTGAAGAAGGCCAGTGGCCACGTTGTGAGTCGTCCTGTGGACAGTCTCACGTGGCAAGGAACGCGGGCCCTTCAGTCCAACAGCCACTAGGAACGGAATCCGGCCACAACCACTTGAGGGAGCCCGGCAGACTCACCCTGGGGAAGCCCTGAGATAACTACACCCCCGGCCACCTGCACCTCAGCCTGTGAGAGACCACGAGTCGGAGGCACCCGACTGAGCCCCCCTCACGCTCCTGACCCGCTGTGAGATGATAAATGTTGGTTGTCGTGAGCCACCAAGTTTGGGAATAATTAGTTACACAGCAAGAGGGAACTAATATATAGCGACTCCTAGTCATATTACTCAGTACATCCTTACTTTTCACAACACGGACCCCGATTTGGGGTTGTGAGAGGAGGTCCTCTGACCCCGCGTGTGGGAAGAGAGACCTCTCCCGTAGCAGCTAATGCTTTCTCAGCTGCGTAAGCTCCGGACCACAAAGGCCACCCGAGCAGAATACAGCGCAACCAACCCAAGGCCGGAAACCACGGTGACCCCAAGCATCGACCCGTTCGTTCATCATCTTACGGCCAGAAGAGGAAACAAATCACTTCGCTTTTTAAACGGCCAGCTAGGTGTTTATGAGCCTCCCAGTGCAGCGTTTGACAGCAAACTGCCCCCCTATCGCCTCAGAACCTGCGACGCCTTCCACACGCACAGAATTCACACTCAGCACTTATTCTGCGAAGGAGCATAATTGCCTGGCTGCGAGGAGACGGCATTTTATTTCAGATTCTATTCATTGCTGACTCATTTCCCCAAACAATTTCCCTTTCGCTCGAACTTTCCTACACAATGGAGTACTTTATTATCATGTTTGCTAATAAACTGGAGGCAGGACTATTAAAAAAGACGAAGTATTCAATTAAAACAGCTTAATTACAACCCGACTTGTACAGACTTCCAGCTTGTAATCTTGTCTGAGAGCAGTGTCAAGGGTTCGTTCAAACTGAGACCTCACACATTTGGCTCCTCCAGGTTTAAGCAGAGGAGCTGGGCGACACGGGGCTCCTACGGAGATGCGTGGTCTCCAGGCCTTCACAAGTCATGCTGCGCTTTTCTCTGTTTGATGATGGGACATTTCATAGTAGGACACGTGCTTGGAACAGATGTTTTCAGGTCTCTCAATCTGACCTTCCACCATGATTTTTTTAAATCCTCACCCAAGTATATGTTTCTACTGATTTTAGAGAGTGAGGAAGAGAGAGGAGAGAGAGACAGAAAGAGAGAGAAACATGGATTGAAATATTGATCAGTTGCCTCTCAAAGGCTGCCCAACTGGGGATGGAACCCTCAACCTAGGTATGTGCCCTGACCAGGAATCGATCCCACGACCTTCTGGCGCATTGGGACGATGCTCCAACGGAGCCACCGGCCAGGACCCACCGTGAAGTCTTGTGTTAACGGCTGTTCAGTTGGGGGAAGATCAGAACGTGTCATGGGAGCTCCGTTCTGCCTTCTCTCGTGTACTTTCCCTCGCTCAGTACACCCGTACCTTCTCTTTACGGCCTCTTTTTTAACGGATAGAATGTTCTGAAGACTCGCTTAACTTTTCGCTCTGCCTCCATCAATCCTAACCGACCCGGTGACATTATCCAATGATGGTGTCGTCCAGCAAGACTGATTGGATGTCTGCCATAATCTACAAAATCCCCCTCACCCCGCTCTTGGGCAAATATTGAACAAATCACCCGCTTCCAAACACCAGAAGCTGTGGAGACAGCGTGCAGCTGTCATAAGACCTCACCTTTGCTTATGGATAATAACTGCCATCAGACCTTCCATGTCACGGTATTTTTCTTATTATATCGCACCTCGCTCCTCGCTCCCTGGGGCAACCGCTACCCTGACGGTTGTGATCATCCATCCTCGCTTTGCTCTCGAGCAGTGGTCGGCAAACCATGGCTTGCGAGCCACATGCGGCTCGCGAGCCGCGGTTTGCTGCTCTGTTGACTAATGAGTTTACCGACCACTGAGTTAGGGGCTTAATCACAAGGAACAACAGCCTGTAATTATTGGGATCGAGAGTCTAAGAGTTTTGCCACAGCAGCGGGAACCCTCATCAATGTGGTTTGCTGTCCTCTGTTTTTGTCTTGTTTCTTTGTTGGCGGTATGTTTTTAGAATTTATACATGCTGCACACGGCTGTCGATTTTACATTTCCATGGCGGAATGTTGCTCCAGGACACGAATGAACAGTTTGTCGCACTGCCCATGGATGTGCGCGTGGGATCCCGCACGGGGCTAATATTGGCAGCATTGCACACGCGTGTCCAGGGTAGCATAGTGCTCATAGGTATGCAGCTCTATGTGAACACAGGTCTCTGAGACGGGAACGTGGGGTTGTGCACATCCGCATGTTATATGCCCACGGTGCTGGGACCAATGCTCACTGCCACCAGGTTTTGAACGCTTTTATTGCAACATGTTCTTGCGCTGGGATCATCCGGCTTTTCAGTGTTCTCCAGTCGAGCAGGTGTGCAATGGTGTCTCGCTGAGGTTCCGATAGGCTTGTCCTGGTTCCCAGGGAGGTTGAGCACCGTGTGGGCCGAGCGGTGGGCGTTTAGATTCCCCCATCTTGGAAGTCTCTTGCTCATTTTTCTATGGAATTGGCAGTCTTTCTCATTGTCCTCCCCCTCCTCCATCTCCTCACCCACCGCCTCCTTCTTCTTCAGAACAATTCTCTACATATTCCGAATATTTTGGTTAAAATTGTTGCAAATACATTTTCCCACCCTGTGGTTGCCTTGTCACTAACTTAATGGTGCATGCCAATGAACAGAATTTCTTAACTTTAATGAGATCAATACATCTCATTTAATACGATTATAAATCTTCTTTTAAAATAGTGCCTTTGGGGTCATGTTGAAGAAGTCATTTTCTACCAAAAGTCCTGAAGATCTTCTCATTATCTGGTACAAGTTTTATTGTGTTGTTGTTTTATATGTAATCTCTAATCCACCTGGAATTGATTTTTGTGTCAGGTGTGACAGGGAATCCAATTTCATTTTCTACAATAAAGATGCCCAACTGTCTCAGCACTATTTATTGACAATAGCAGCCTTTCCCCCACTGCTCTGGAGTGTCACTTATCATAAATCGAGTGTCTGTCTATAGGTGCCTGGTTCTGTTTTTAGACACACTATTCTGCTCATTCCCTCCTATCCTTACGCCAGTACCACACAGTATAAGTTAAGGTTGATTTCCATTAACTTGGCTACTCTTTTATCTTTGTAGTTCCATTAAAATTTTAAAATCAACTTTTCACATTCCACACAAAACAAATAAAAACCCTACTGGAATTTTTATTGGATTTGAATTAAATCTATAGATCCATTTAAGGCAAAAGTGACATTATGGCAAATTTAAATCTTCCAATCCATGGCCAAAGTCTCTCCATTTATTTTAGCCTTTTTAGTTTATTTTAATAAAGTTTTATAGTTTTCTCTATAGATTTATTTCTATGTACTTCATATTTTAATCCTACATAGTGTCTTATGTAAAACTTCAATTTCTACTATATATAATTTTGCATGCGATTTTTTAAAACTACTTGCTAAATTATCATATTAATTAAAATTGTTTATCTGTATATTATCTTAAATCCTCTAACTACAATGCTATCATATAATCCAAAAATAATGCGATTATTTTCTTTTCAATGCACGTAAAGTTTATTTGGTCTTGTTGTTGTTTTGGTGGGTTTTGTTTGTTTGTTTTTATGGGTTTGATTTGGGGTTTTTCATATATTGTACCAGATGAAACCTCCAGAGGGAAAAATGTTGCATAGAGGTAGTGACAGTGAGCCAAGCTACCTTGCTCCCAAACTCCCAGGAAAATCCTGCTCGGCTTCAGCATTAAACACGATTAAATGTGAAACACGGACGCTGTAGGTGCTTGTCAAATACTTTCTATCAAATCAAGATTCATTCCGTCCCATTCCTGCTTTGCCGAGTTCTTTCAAGGCTTAATAAAGATACTGAGTTTCGTCAACTATCTCTATTCATCTATTAAAATTACTATAGAATTGTTCCCCGTTGTGACTCTGCAAATATAATACAGTTCATCGGTTTTCCGGTAAACCACTTGCTCCCGGAGTAAATTCAACTTGGTCATTAATATGCTACCTCTTTCCCTTCCTGCTGTCTTAGGGTTACTCATATTCTGGTTAAGGCATTTTCATCTCTATTCCCAAGAGAGGTTTGCCTAGCTTTCACATTTCCTCGTGTCCTTCAGATGCAGGATTAGGTCGTAACGGCCTCACAAGACGAATGGGGACACAGTGTCTCGATCCTTGCAGGTGTCAGGGGGAGACCGGAGTCGCCTGTGTCCCAGTTTCCTGCAACTCAATCACTGAGCCATCTGCACATGAGATTTTCTCTAGGAAACGTTTTAAATTTGTGTTTCAACTTAGTTAATAGTTCAACAACCAATCCCATTTTCCACTTCTTTTTCTATCCATTTCAGTCCATGATGGTTTCCTAGGAGTGTCTCCATTTCACCCCCATTTTCAGATTTGTGTCATAAAGGGGTTCCCAGTTCCCCTGGTCGTCTTTTCTGACCTGCGACGCCTGCGACAGCGTCCTCCATTGGACGCCTGGCCATGACTCGTCACGCTTCCGCTGTTTTCCTTGGCCAGTCTTGGGGGGAAAGAAAGGGAAATCTGGACAACGAATGGAATGGAAGTTCCTTTTTGACAACGCGTCTCATGAACTCCTGTGGCCGGGGTGTTTAGCGGGCGTCCATCGTGGGCATCCAGCTGTGTGTGGCGGGAGGCACGTGCCAGACGGGAGACGACCAGCATTCACCCTCTTCTTCTTCGTCCAGCTCTTCCTCCGACACCACGGCAGTCACGGTGCCCTTCAAGGACAGCCCGGGGCTTCCTGAGGAAGCGAGGGCCCTGCCAGAACCACGAGGTGCAGCGGACAGCGCTCTGGCCACCGGCTGCCCGGCCGCGCCCTGGGCCGTGATGGGCACCAGGCCGCAGGCTGCCCGCCCCTCCGCGGTGGTGGGCAATGAACACTCCGGGTCAGGTCCACGGGATGCGTGCTGAGCAGGTGACAGGCCCGCGGCAGCACACAGAACAGTCAGTCGACGCACCAGCCACAGCCCTTCTGCCGTTATTTCCAGGCGAATCCTAAATGGATAACGATTGATTGGATTATGTTTCGGCACTTTTCAATTTACAATAAACCCTGCTGGCAGTAATGGGTCCAGAAGACTGGAACTGCATGCTTAATGCAAGCCTAAGTGCCGCCTATCTGTCTCCGAGAAAGCTCCGGATGGCTGTGTCACTTGCAGAAATTGGCAACATCTACCATCCGCACCGGAGGCTGCGGGGATGGCATGGGCGGACGCGGGCCTGTGCTTCGGGCGCAGTGAGGAGGCCGAGGGGGAAAAGGACAGTCCGACCTGTGCGGCTGCAGAAAGGGCATTGACAGGGGGCCCTGGGAAGCCGACGCCCTTTCTGCTACGAGATGTTCTGCGAATGTCACGCATTTGGAGTCCGGGCTTCCTCACGCGCATTGAAAAGGCGAAGCAACCGCTGGGACTGTGTTCGCTCCATCGGCAGCAACAGAACTTCGCAAACTGTTCGATGACCCCAGTTCTACAGGCATATTTCCAGGTACTTCAAAGAGAAATGAAGTTAATGCCAATAACGATTTGACTTTCTCATCCAACTCAGGAGATTAGAGTAAAGGATGTACAGTAGAGCACAGGGAACATAGTCAATGATATTGTAATAACTAGGCATGGGGCCAGGTGGGGACTGAAGATATCAGGGCGGCACTCCATAAAGTATGTGACTCTCCCACCACTATGCTGTACCCCGGAAACTAATGCAAAATAACACTGAATGTCAACTGTAAATGAAAAAATACAATATTAAGAAGAAGAAGAAAGAAATTAGAGTAGAGCTTGTGGAATACATTATGTCACAGGGGAATGAGCTGATATTGTGCACGCTATTTTAAATTCTGTTTTAAATTAATAATAATTAAGATATTTGTTTTATGATGGTAACACAAATTTTAGTGTAACATAGCAACATGGTAAAGAATATTGTCTTACACAGTTAAGAAGCTCAGAGATTTCCATGTGTGTGTACATTTATTAGTAACTTGGCCTGCTTCATGTATATATTTATTTCAAACTTATTAAATAAAATTAGCAAACTTCACTATTATATATTCACATTTGAGCATAAATTTGAATAACAAATATAAAAAACTTGGTCTATTATATACATTACGCAAATTAAATAGTATATAAATATAACAAGTTATCTATAATAATAAAAGGGTAATATGCTAATTAGACTGGATGTCATTCCAGATGTCCTTCCTGAACAAGCCAGGGCCGGAGGGAAGCCGGTGCCAGCAGCCGGGGGTGGAAGGCCTACTCTTGCACGAATTTTCGTGCATCGGGCCTCTTGTATATTATATGTAACATGTAGCATAATTATATAGTATAAAAGAATGTTATAAGATTAAGTAATATAATTTAATTTTAAATTAAAAATTATATATTATGCTATGTTATACATTCTATCATACCAATATATTATGTATTGTATAATGTATTATTATTTATAATAGGTCAATTTTATTATTCAAATCTTTTAAGATTTTGCAAGGCTTTTCATCTTCATGTTATATCAATTATTGAGAGAGCTATATTAAACTCTCCTGTTCTGACTATAAATTTGTTCATTTTTCCTTATAGTTATGTCAATTTTTATTTTGTATGTTTCAGGGCCCTGTTATTAGGCAAGTACAATGTGGAATTGTTTATCTTTCCAGTAAATTAAACTTTTATCATTTTGTAAGCCCCTCTTGGCTTCTAGTTGTGGTTTTACTAATTTTAATGAAGTCAACTCAATAGCAAGAAAACAAATAACCTGATTTTTAAAATGGGCAAAGGACCTGAATAGACATTTCTCATATGAAGACACACAAATTGGCCGATAGATATACACTGAGAGAATCCTAACTCTCAGTGCCCGGTGCATGAATTCGTGCATGGGTCGGGTCCGGTCAGCCTGGCCAGGGGGAGGGAACATGGGCGGTTGGCCAGCCTGCCTGCTGGTCCAACTCCTGGTCGAGGGGACAATTTGCATATTAGCCTTTTATTATATAGGATATACACTGAGTGGCCAGATTATTATGCGTTCAGAGATCATAATCATCTGGCCACTCAGTGTATAAAAAGATGCTCAACATCACTAATCATCAAGGAAATGCAAACCAACATCATGATAAGATACCACCTCACACCTGTCAGAATGACTATCTCAGAATGATCAGAGGTAACAAGCTGGCGAGCATGTGGAGTAAAGGGAGGCTGTGCACCGTTGGTGGGTTGTAAATTGGTGCTGCTGCTATAAAAAGGAGTACGGTGCATCCTGAAGAAATCAAAAGCAGAACTACCACACAATCCAGCAATACCCCTCCTGGATAGACAGCCTGAGGAGATGAAAATAGGGCCTCAAAGAGATACTGGCACCCCCGTGTTCACTGCAGCATTATTCATATAGCCAAGACACGAACACAACCCCACTGTCCATCCATGGGTGAACGGATACAGAAGATGTGAGACACACACACACACACACACAGATATTATTCAGCCATGAATAAAAAGGAAATCCTGCCATTTGTAACTACATGAATGAACCATTATATCATGTTATGTGAAATAAGCCAGACATAAAAAATAATCCTGTATGATCTCACTCAGTCGAACTCAGAAGCAGAGAGTAGGAGCGCGGTGCGCGGGGTGGAGGAAGGGAGCGATGCTGTACAAAGCTGTGGTTGTGTAGGATGAACAGTCTAGAGGTCTGATTCACAGGCATGACGACTGTAGCTCACAGCACTGCACTCAATACTGGGCATGTGCTCAGAGTACATGGCAGGTGTTCTCATTACAAAAAAACAAAAAAAACAAAAACGGTGACCATGTGAGAAGACGACATGTTGATTCGCCTGGAGGTACTAATTATTTCATTATGTAGACGTATAGAAAATGGTTGTTATGCACCATAAATATATACAATTTTTATTTTAAAACCTATTTAAAACTATTCGGTCCTGAGAGCCTAGAAGGAGGGGTGGGCCCTTCTCAGGGTCCCACCAGCAAGGCCCCTGTGCCCCTCCTTCGATTTGCCTCATTTCTCTCAGCCCACAGAATCTGCATCCGGGTTTCTATCAGAAAGGCAGCCCCAACGCACAGTGACGCACCTAAGCCTATCGCCTAGGGCAGGGACTCTGCCCGCTGACGTTGGGGCTGGAGCTTCCGACGCCCCAAGGCCAGATTCCTACAACCCGCAAGCCAAGAGCTTCATCCGGGTTTCGGAGCTGTGCTCTCAAAACCTCCCCCAAGCTCAGGAGTGACCTTGAGTCAATGTCAGAAGGTCAAGAGTTCAAGGTGAGAAGAGATGACGAGGGAGGCACACACGTCCAAGCGGTTAATGTATTTATTGGACTGTGTTGGGCTTGTGGTTACCAGGCTGCGTTCTACAGAGCCCTGAGGAAGGGCTGTTTCGTAAACATGGTTCTAAAATTGCAGCATGATCTGCAAATATAAACCCAGCGCGCGTCATTTCTTAGTAGAAATGAACGAGACTGGAATCTGCTTCTGTGTGGTTGGGGTAAACAATCCCTAGCCATGGAACCACGGGAAACTCGAGAAGCAAACCGTAGAGGACCTGCCGCGTCCTCTGAGGACCAGGGGCTTCAGAGAGAGCGTCCCCCGGGGCCGTCCGGCCGGGAGCCAGGACAGGGTTGTGGGAAGGACATGGGAGTCACCGCCAGGCTGATGTGGGCTGCAGGCCCAGCCATGCCACATCCTGCTCCTGAGAAAGCAAGAAGCTTACACAATCTCTCGGAGCTGTTTCCCACGTTCCCATGAAAGTGGGGATGAGAACCCCTGCTTCTCGGAGCTATTTGAGGATCCAGGACACAGCGTGCCCTTCAACACGGCAAAGCACTGGACTCGGTCCATCGCCGGTCTGGCCCACGTGGCGGCCAGCGAGGCAGGTGCCGGACATCGGACCTGGACCCAGCATCAAAGGGGTTCCCAAACACGCCCCTGAGGTCACCTTCCCGCGATGGAGCCCTGGCCAAGTCACGCCCAGGCTTCCCACCGGCGGTCTCCTCTCACCCTGTGGGGCGGAATCTACACTTTCTGAGCGGCATGCGGAGCCCCACACGGCCCGGCCGAAGCCTCCTCTTTCCACGCCGCCTCTGACACTCCCACCCGCCTTCTGCGCTTCTCAGCAGCTCTCCACCCGCCTCTTCTAGATGCCATAGCCCTGTACCTGGTGTCCTTTCTGTGGGAATACTCTTCCCCAAAACACACACACACACACGCGCGCGCACACACATGCACACACACGCACACACACACACATCTGCTCCTCCTCCAAGACAAACTCAAATGTCCCCTCTGAGTACTTTTCCCAGATTCTGCCACGCGGGTAGTTGTTTCTGAACAACATATTCCTGCCTCTATCATAGCAGTGACCACATCTTATGTGATGGATCTGTTTGTATATTTAGGTCCGCAAATAGAAGCTCACTGTAGTTATAACAACCGCATGGAGGGGTGACCCCGGATTGTAACTGTCTGCTGGGTGCTGGGAGTCTGGATTTCCCTCCCTCCCATTAGGTGGTTCCAGATGGCCGAGACGACCACTAGGGGGCGATGTTGTAAAGGCAGTGCCTGCCTCGGCTGGGAGGGGCAGGGTTCCTAAGAACTTGAACATCCTTAGCAGCTCTTCCAAAAGGGAGGTGAGAAGTGTACCGCCAGGGGCATGAGCAGCAGCAGCCATCCAGGCGCCGGGTCAATGACCAGCCGTGGCGAGACCAGGACCCCGCCACGGTCACACGCAGATGGCCCTTCGTTGGGATGAAGCCGCCTTGGGGGCAGCTGCGAGTTCTCCCTGGAAAAGCTCATGGCCAGGCTGCCGGCCCCTCGTGCTGCCACCTGAGCCGCAGCAGGTGCCCTGTGCGAGGGGAGAGTGGCCGGGGCAGGCGCTCATGCCTGGGAAGAGGCACCTGGTGAGAATAACGCCGTGTTTTCCTTCACAGACGTTTTCTTCGGACACACATGGGAACTCCGGGCAAGATGCTTTGGGCCAGATACTGAGCCGCGGCTGACAATCAGAGGCCGTGTGGACCGAGGTCACGTGAAGGCTGTGACGCGGAGTTCCATGCCACCTCGGCCCGGAGCTGTGTTTCAGCCACGGAACAGGACCGCAGGGACGGGTGACACGCTTCAGACCTGACCTGAAAGGGCAAATGCGTGTAAAAGCGTCCCTGACGCCCGCCCTGCCTCTTCTCAGACACCTCGGACAGTCGGACAGCTCGAACACCTCGGACAGTCGGACACGAGGACAGAGGGACCACTCAACCAGCAGGCGCTCTCAGGTGCCAGCTGCCACCCGCTCTGTGCAAGGTGTTTCACGCAGCCTCTGCCCCGGAGCCCGGGCCCGGCGGCTTGGGAAGCCCACGTCGGCGCTGTCCGCGCCCTGCACTTGGGAAAGGGGTTCGTCTGACGTGGGCTGTTCTCGCGTCGCCACAGCCTGAGGCGGGTCTGACCTGGTGTCCTCCGCACCCGCCAAGACACTGTCCTATTTGGTTCTCAGCCCCCGTCCCCCCAGCTGCAGCACCTGGAGCTGGAACCCGCGTCTGTGCGCGATGGAGCGCCCACTGCCTGGGAGTGAACGTCCCCCTTCCCCTGTCCCTGTGGTCACACCGCCGTCCCAGCCTGCCTGTCACCTGGGAGCCGGCAGCTGTAGCCAGGCCACGTCCCTGCCGACCAGGGACAGAACAGAGTCCACTCCCGCGGGATGGTGCTCCCCGAGGGACGGTGCTCCCCGCGTTTGCACACAGGACTCGACTCAGAACGGGAGAGGCAGGCACGGGCGTTGGCTTTCAATGCCACACAGTGACCTGCCGCAGCTGCGGGACCACCTGAGGGTGCGGCGCTGACCCCCCGGCCACCGCGGGCGCTGCTTTGAAACTGGCCTGTGCTGGGTGGGCGCTGCCTCCCCGCAAACTAAGGTTCTCCCTGCGGGTGGGCAGCGCCCGGGGCATCCTCTCTGGGGAACGAGTCCTTCCATAGAAACGAGCCAACGTCCTGGCTGGGCACCTGGGCACCTGGGACGGTCTTGTTCGGGGAGAGCGGCCATCACCATCCTCAGGGTATGAGGGGACGAGGAGAGCCGAGGGGCGGGCACGTGCTGGCTGGGGCGAGCCCGGAGTGTCTCTCCCGAAGCCCTTTTCTGATTGAAACTGTGTTTTTCACTTGGGTCTCCGTACGTGAGAATAAAGTTGCAGGGTTAGGGGAGCAGGATGTCCGCTTTCAAAAAAATGCAAAGCTGTTGATTTTAGAGAAGTGGTTTTCGAAGTGTGGGCTCCAAGGAGCAGCTTGAAACCGCGGGGGTTTGTCAGAGATGTAGGTTCTCAGCTCTCCCCACCGACCCCGGAATCACAGCCTCGGGGCTGGGGCCAGCCGCCGGGCAGCTGGGAACGTTTTAAGAACCACTGTTTTAGACAAAGGCCACACTATAAACCATTTCCCCAAAATCTTGTTGGAACAGAATCCTATCAAAATATTTTCAAAACAAAAACTCAAAGGTAAAACCAGAGAGAAGGGTCTCGGGTTCGATGCCCTGTCAAGGGCATGTACCTGGGTTGCAGGTTCAATCCCCAGCCCTGGTCAGGGCATGTGCAGGAGGCAACCAATCGAAGTGTCCCACATCAATGTTTCCCTCTCTCTCTCTTTCTCTCTCCCCTCCCTTCCTTCCTCCCTTCCACTCTCTCTAAAAGGAAAAAAAATCAATGGGAAAATATCCTTGGGTGAAGATTAACAAAAACAAACTAACACATTTTTGAAAATAATAAATAAGTAAATGTGAATTGGCTGTTGCCACAGTCCACAGGCCGATCAGCAGGCCCACGAAGGGGTCACGCACCCAGGCTTCTGTTCCTTCGGCTGGGAGGTGCGGGGGACGGAGGAGAGGGGTGGGTGACGTGAAGGGAGTCGGCTGTAGTTGGTATTGGCGGATAGATCCTCCGGGCTGCCCTCGGGGCCAGCGAGGCGAGACACATTGATTCCCGTAACTTCTATGGCGAGATGAGGGGCTGGTCTTATTGACAAGAGCAATGCCGTGACTTGTGCCCCTGCAGGCGCCGTGACTGCTTTGCTCAGGGGGCCGCTGACTCCCAGGCATCGCTTCCAACTCGGCTCAGTGTCCTCACAGCTCTTCCTCCGTTCAAGGCCGTCCCTTCCACGTGGAGCTAAACATGCAAACAGATCCACAACATCCAGCGCATACTTTCAACACGCAGTATAATGTTTACGGCTAGAATCATCTCGGCTCTTCCTCCCAGCCCTCGGGCGCTCTCAAAGACGGCAGCCTCCTCGGTCATGGGTCCCCTCCTCTAACTCCACAGGCACCATCAAGCCCCACCGTGACCGAGGGCTCGGACATGCTGGTCCCCGGGCAGAGGGGACCAACGCCAAGGGTGCCACTCCAACCACCGGCCTTTGCAAACAGACGTGTTTCTTCACGGCGTGAACTAAAGGTTAAAATGCTGGAGGTCTAGCTGAAACCGGTTTGGCTCAGTGGATAGAGCGTCAGCCTGCAGACTCAAAGGTCCCAGGTTTGATTCCGGTCAAGGGCATGTACCTTGGTTGCGGGCACATCCCCAGTGGGGGGTGTGCAAGAGGCAGCTGATCGATGTTTCTCTCTCATCAATGTTTCTGGCTCTCTATCCTTCTCCCTTCCTCTCTGTAAAAACTCAATAAAATATTTAAAAAAAAATGCTGAAGGTCTAAAAAGTACGGTTGGGCAAGTCCCTTCAAGTTGTTCAATTTCATCAATAAATTGTCCTATCTAGTAAGACTTTTAAAACTATCAGTTTTCTGCCGAAACTGGTTTGGCTCAGTGGATAGAGCGTCGGCCTGCGGACTCAAGGGTCCCAGGTTCGATTCCGGTCAAAGGCATGTACCTTGGTTGCGGGCACATCCCCATCGATGTTTCTCTCTCATCGATGTTTCTAACTCTCTATCTCTCTCTCTTCCACTCTGTAAAAACTCAATAAAATATATTTTTTTTAAAAAAAACTATCAGTTTTCAGATGGTTTTATAATGAGTGTGTGTGAGTGTGTATGTGTGTGAGTGTGTGTGTGTGTGTGTGTGTGTGTGTGTGTGTGTGTGAGTGTGTGTGTGTGTGAGTGTGTGTGTGTGAGTGTGTGTGAGTGTGTGTGTGAGTGTGTGAGTGTGTGTGAGTGTGTGTGTGTGTGTGTGAGTGTGTGTGTGAGTGTGTGTGAGTGTGTGTGTGTGTGAGTGTGTGTGAATGTGTGTGTGAGTGTGTGTGAGTGTGTGTGTGTGTGTGTGAGTGTGTGTGAGTGTGTGTGTGTGCATGTGTGTGAGTGTGTGAGTGTGTGTGTGTGTGTGTGTGAGTGTGTGTGTGTGTGAGTGTGTGTGTGTGAGCATGTGTGTGTGTGTGTGTGTGTGTGTGTGTGTGTGAGTGTGTGAGCGTGGGTGTGTGTGAGTGCGTGTGTGTGTGAGTGTGTGTGTGTGTGTGTGTGAGCGTGTGTGAGTGTGTGTGTGTGTGTGTGTGTGTGACTGTGTGTGTGTGTGTGTGTGTAACAATATGAGAGACAGGTTGGGTCAAACAAGACTTCCGGTGGCATCACCTTTACTGACCCTTCACCCCGCACACGGTTTCCAATTGGTTGATGAACTCAGGGAGGAACCCCCTCCGTGTTAAATCTGAACTCGGGGGGGATTCCATCTCCTGCAATAAAAGACAACGTCTGCGTATTAAATGCAAGTGCTTAGGGAGAGCTACCTCATGCTTCCTATGCTGTGTTGGGACCTAGCCTGTGTTTACGATGAGGAACCATTCGGGATTCTCACCCCTTCTCTACGAGATCAGTAATTTTTGTTGGTTTTACTCTAACCGTTTCCATTCTTCTAAATCTCCCCTCCAATTGGATTCTTGGTAGATGGGAGCGCTCAAAAGGACCAGACGTACAGGTCCTGTGTTTCTCATGTGGGTGCTACAGACACGGACTTCTTTCCGCGGCTGCACAACCAATTCGGCCCAGGCGCTGGTCCGGGGTCCTGAGACGGTCACGGGGCTTGTGTGGACGGAGCACGGAGCTATGGTGCGGCCTGAGGAGGGTGCGCACTGCGTCACCGGAGACTGGAGAGTGACCGCGCACGGTCCAAGCGTGAGCGGCCCTCCTGTGGTTTCATTAACTCGGGGCAGTAACAGTTAGAGAACAGGAGGAGCGGGCAGGGGCGTGAAGAGGACGCCGTCCCTGAGACTGCAAGCCAGCCACACGAAGGGAGGACGCTCCCCGGGCGCCCAGGGTACACCCCGCCGCGCCGAGGCGGTCCATTGGAACGGCGGACGCTGTGACATGAGGGGTGCATGTTCGGCAGGGAGGGTGAAAACTGAAGCGGGAGTTGAGCTTCGGGCCAGAGCAGGGACGACAGAAAGGAGCGGGAGGGAGTGGTGAGCTGCGCCTTCAGCCGTGCCCACCGAAGAGAGAACCTGTGGTTGCTTCCTCAATCCCAGTGATGACATTTAAAACTTCTGGGGGAGAAGGGGGACTTTATCCAGCTAGTCTGCATCGACCAGTTATCCCTGAAGAACATCAATTCCCTTGGCTCTGAGTCTGAATTCCGCAAGCTCTATTTTCTCACATCCTTCGGTTTCCTGAGTGAATCGGGCCACAGAGAAACCTCAATTACAATGCGCCCCACAGACCAGCTGTTGTAAATCAATATTAACTTTCTGAATTACAAAGAGGGCTCCCGAGAGTTTGGTCGGCGTCAATAAATCTCTCCGAGGTGGATGAACGAGGGGGTGAAGACTATGGAGGTAACTATGACAAAATGCTGTAAGCAGGAAGCACCCTCCACCTGCCTCACACACACACACACACACACACACACAAACAAACACACGCACGCACACGCACACACACGCACGCAAACACACACACACAAACACACACACGCACACACACACACACACAAAACGCCTTCAAGTCTGACAAGCCTTGGGCCTCAGGAAATATACCCCCAAAGTTAGAATTGCCAGACTTAGCAAATAAAAATATGGGAGGCCCAATTAAATTCGAACTTCAGATAAACAACAACAAAATGATTAGTTAAGTATGTCCCAGGCAATAGTTGGGACATACCTATATAGAAAAATTATTTATTGCTTATCTGAAATGCAACTATAATTGGGCCTCCTGCACTTTACCTGGCAATCCTACATAGAAGTCTTTGAACTCAAGTTTCAAAAGAACACTAAAAATTAAATGCTAATATTTTTTAGACACTCTACTGGCCCCAACAGTCATAACCCGATCACAAATTTTATTCCTGAAATCATATGATGGCCCTTTGATAGAAGCTAAACACCCAGGTGATCCTGGATATAATTAATTATTAGGATTATCACTAAATGCAAACACAGCATTTTTGGTTGTTTGTTAATCTTCACCCAAGGATTTTTTCTTCCCCATTATTTTTTAAAAATATATTTTATTGATTTTTTACAGAGAGGAAGGGAGAGGGATAGAGTTAGAAACATTGATGAGAGAGAAACATCGATCAGCCACCTGTTGCACACCCCCTACTGGGTATGTGCCCGCAACCAAGGTACATGCCCTTGACCAGAATCGAATCTGGGACCCCTGAGTCCGCAGGCCGACGCTCTATCCACTGAGCCAGACCGGTCAGCGCATCTTCCCCATTAATTTTTAGACAGAGTGGAAGGGAGGGGGAGAGACAGAGACAGAGAGAAACATCGACATGGGAGAGACACATCAATTGGTTGCCTCCCGCATGCGCCCCGATCAGGGCAGGGATCAAGCCTGCAACTGAGGCCTGTGCCCTGGACCAGAATCAAACCCACAACTCTTCAGTCCATGGGCTGCCGCTCTAACCAATGAGCCATCATTTTTCAGAAAAAGAAGAAAAGGTCGGGACAAAAAAAAGAAGATTAAATAAGCACCTTCTTAATGCAGGGGCTAATTTTTTATCATCTTTTAAAAGCCATGCATCCCATTCAGAAAAAGAGAACAGGGAGCGCTGTCAGGTCGAGCACACGTGGGAAAGGGGAAGCTCAATGTGAAGTTCCTCTTGGCACCCACCACCCGGGCATCGGACCGTGGAGGGCGTGCAGGAGGCAGCTGGTCAGTGATTCTCTCTCGTCATTGATGTTTCTATCCCTCTCCCCCTCTCCCTTCCCCTCTGAAATCAATAAAAACGTATGTATTTTTTAACATCAGTCATAGCCCGGTGCTCATGTACCCCTGAGTCGGGCAAGACTCCGAGCCATTACCTTCCCCGCGCCCATCTGTACTTCTCAGCCAGGAGCCAGGAACCAGTGGTGTGGGGAGAAGCAAAGGCCAGTTGCCCTGCAGCGCAGGTGGGAGGGAGGAGGGTGGGCACAGAGGGGAAGCTCTCGGCGAGCAGAGCGGGTCCCGAGAGGCACTGCGCACCGAGCTTCTCCTTTCCCACGTGTGCTCGACCTGACACCTCCCCGTGGGCCGCAGATGGTACCCCTACGGGGCGCTCACTGATGTCTGAAGGGGAGAACTGAAACCCACATCTTGGCACCTGTGGGCTTCAATCAAGAGGGGTGTGGGCCCTTGCTGGCATCCACGAGCTGCCGATGGATGCCCCTCCCCACGAGGAGCCGCTGGAGTGTCACAGGCCGGGCCGGCCGGGGTCAGGCCCCGCAGGTATCCTAAGCCCGGTGAACCCCCTCCATACCACCCACAATACACAGCTCACCCAGGAGTGTGACGGCTCATCGACATCTTGGCCTCACTTCACATCTTTTGCTTTTTTAAGAATGACTTCAATTGCCATGACATCGACAACGTTGCTCTCCCTCCCTCGGACAGGTTGCCTCACCTTGATTCACCAGTTTCCACCCTGACTGCCAGGAAAACACCAGGGACACGTGGGCACGGCCCGCTGGCAGCCTCACGGCACATCAGTTGCCCTTTTTCTGCTGGAGCGGCTGCCGATGGCCAGAGGGAACCTGTAGAGGCTGCCGGGATGGCAGGAGCGTTAAACCGTGCCTGGCGTGGGCCCAGGAAGCTATGGTAGAGGCGGAACCACCAGGAATGACTGAAAAGAAAAAGGGCCTAGAGGCTCGTCCACCACGCTTATCCCCATTT